>NW_015161452.1:325437-401567 GCF_001447785.1 Gekko japonicus
GTTCTGCTAGGCTCTCTATTTATTTATTTATTTATTTATTACTTTCAATTTATTATATCCTGCCTTGCCAGCACCAGTGCAATCTCTGTGATTGTACTTGTACTGCTGGTTACTCTGTACAGTGCATTGGTTCGGCTGGACCCACAAAAAATGGCCCCCACCTTCAGTTTCTACTGCAGAGATTCTCTGGTTTGACTTTAGTCCTTTGGAAACAATGGAGGATGGGGGTACCTTCCAGGGGGTAGGGAGTAGTAGTGTGTTTCTTAACATCCAGTCTGATGAAGCTTGCAATCACTATTTTTTTGATGCTTTGGCTAGTGTTAGTAAAAGTTAGTACAAAGGCAGACTCCTAGCTCCCCAAAAATGCCTTGTAGATATATGGGATGGTCAGCTGTTGGGCTTCAAAATGGAGAACAGAAGCCCTCCCAAGTGCCTGCTCAGAACACGAGTGGTGTCCCGAGTGGGGTGATGGTTTTTTTTTTTTTTTTTTTTTTGCTGTCAAGGTAGCAGATGTTTGGAGCTGGTTTGCTATTGCCTGCCTCCACATGGGCCCTGCTTAGCTTCTGAGGTCTTTTTTTAAAAAATTATTTATTTTATAAATACAAAAAATACACATATAAATCAAGTGTTACAAGCTTACAATTATGCGACCTACATAGTCACCCAAATGACTCTACCAACTATCATAACAGTTTACAAAAAGCTATCTAGTTTATCACTAAAGTGCCAGAAACTGGGATTCATATTGGGTAGATTGTACTAAGTGTGTTAGTTTGCCTTTTGGTCTTCTTTATTGTTTGATGATGTGTTCAGACAAATAACCAATTATGATACTGTGGGTTAGATGGGATTATTTCATGTGTTGTCAGGTAATCTATTACCGGTTCCCATTTTCGCGTAAATTTTGCATGTGACTTAGTGATTTACGTTTGCACACTATTATTCTGGTCCATTATTTTTGCCATTATGAACTCTTCCCATGCTTTGAGAGTCGGAGGATGTGGTGTTTTCCATGCTGCAGCTATTGCTAATTTCACAGTTGCAAGCAATGTTGCGGTAATTTCTTTCGCCTCATCTCTTACTGTATCATCCCATTTTTTCATTATTACAATTTCCAGATTGCAGGAGATCTTCTGTGAGGTTATCTCATTTTTACTCATTGACACTTCCATCCAAAACTTAAGAATCCTTGGGCAGCTCCACCAAGAGTGTAAATAAGAGTCCTCTTGCCCACATTTCTTCCAACATGATGGGTCATTTTTTTTGTTGATTTTATGTAATTGTTTTGGTGTCATATACCATCTGGAGATTAAGTTCTGTAAGCGTATGTTATATATTGTGGAGCTATTTGCTGGGAAGGACCAAACCACGTCCCAATCTGATTTCTGCCAATGCATATTCAGTTCTTCTTCCCATCTCAATTAATGTTTTAGTTTCATTTGATTTTCCATCAATACTATTATTTTATAGAATTTGGAGAATGTCCCCCTTGGTGAGCTTGAGTAACCTTTAATTATTTTTTCTAGTGGGGTCAGTTCTCTCAGGAATGTCCCTCTCTCTGCTAACATTTCCGTTAGATTTTTTAGTTGGAGATATTGGTACCAAGGCATCTGTGATCCCAAAATTTGATCAAAAAAACTGTCATATATTTTCCCTTGGTGAATGAGGTTGACAGGCCGGTTTATGTGTCCTTTTGTCCAGACCATGAACTTATTCTCGTTCATTCCAGGAGGAAACCAGCTTTGATGCGTATATGATGAGAGTTGAGAAATCCCGTTTGGAAGAAGCCTCTTTTTTTGATCCCATTATTTGATTGCTGAATTTAATAGGATGTTATTTTTAATGTTTTTTGGTCTAAGGTTTGGCTTCATCCAAAAAACTTCTTTTAGGTTAAAAGGTGTAGTATAAGACTCTTTAATTTGCATCCAAGGTGTCTGGTGACTTGTTTGTAACATTTGAATTACTTGAGACAATACTGTTGCTTGGTAGTAACATCTTAGTGAAGGTAGATCAAGACCTCCTAAACTTGATGGTCTGTAAAGCATATTTTGACTTATCCTAGATTTTTCCCCCTCTCACAGAAATCTTGTCAGGGAATTCTGCCATATAAGCAGATCTTTGTTGTTAATAGTGATGGGCAGAGTTCGGAATAGGAAAAGGAATTTTGGTAAGATGAAGCTCTTGATTAGGTGAATCCTATCGACCAAAGTCAGTCGGAGTGTGTTCCATTTTGAGATCTCTATTTTAATATTTTCATATATTTTGTGAAAGTTTTGAGTTGTCAGCTCTTTGAGTTTTAGTAGGATGTACACTCCTAGGTGTCTCCAGTGTGTTGTAATCCATTGGAAGATTAAGTTTCTTTTAATTCTTACTATAGTGGTTTGTTCATGATTTATCGGGTAGATTTCTGATTTGGAATGATTAATCTGCAGGCCAGATATATTAAAAAAGGAAGTCAGCACCCGGTGGATTGTTTGAATTGGGTTTGTGACATACATGAATTGGGTTTGTGACAAGTGCTGGTTCTTACCTTTAAAGCCCTTTATGGTCAGGGTCCGGCATACCTAAGGGACTGCCTTTCCCCATATGTTCCCCCAAGGGCACTACGGTTGGAAGGCCAATATCTTTTGACTACCCCAGGCCTCAGAGACATCAAATTCACCGAGACTAGGGCCAGGGCCTTTTTGGTGGCAGCTCCTACCTGGTGGAATGAGCTCCCGGAGGAGATCCGGACCCTGTGGGATCTTGCACAGTTCCGCAGGGTCTGCAAGACGGAGCTCTTCTGCCAGGCTTTTGAGTAGGAGCCACCACCGCTACTGTTCCACCAATGCACCACCGCCGAAAATTGGCGGAGACACCATCAGGGTGCAAGCAGGCCCTGGGAAGAAGACTGGTTATCTGCCGCTTTGGAACTTACGTCATTGGTCCTGATCTACCCTACCGGAACCCACCTTGGAACTGGCAACATCAGAGCACCAGCACTTTGTTGTATTATTGTTATATTTTTATCTTGTTTTTAATTGTTTTAATTATGACTTTTGCCCAAATTGTTAGCCGCCCTGAGCCTTAGGGGAGGGCAGGATATAAATCGAATTATAAATAAATAAATAAATATAATAACATGGAACTTATGAAGTGAAGCTTCTTGGGATTGCTCCCTCAGTTTCTATATGAAGAACATCAGTTTCTATATGAAGAGCATCATTTAAAAAAAAAAAAAACCCTCCAGAAATCACAGGCTACTATTTTTGCATAGTCAGTATTTTCACTTATTTTCTCAGGGGTTGTATCAGATCTATCATTTGCCTTTCATCTGATTATTGGTATTCAGGAACAAAGCAGAGCTCTGGCTAATCACTGCTACATTATAATCCTTTAATAGTATTACTGATCTCACATCAATATATAAACAACACTTCAGGTTTTCTGTTAACTTGGTGAATTCATCTAAAAGCCCTAATGAATACTATTTTGAACTTTTTCTGTGGTTCTAAAGCAGATAAAATAAAGCCTTAGGCATCAGAGCCAGAAATATCACTGTATGGTGATGCTTAAATCCTGATCAAGTTCATCTAAACAAATGAACTAGAAATATTAAGATGCATTTCTTCAAGAACACATAGAAAACTATTAACCAGCTTCATAGCAGGAGTATTATAGGTGAAACTGAAAGCAGAAGGTTATTGCATTAATTATTTCTTATAGGGAATCATAACAGAGAGATGACATCTTTTTCACCTAGGCTCTACACTACTTTAAACCTGTGTGTCATTATATCACATTCAGGGCTAAGCCCAGGGTTTCCAGGATACACAAATACAGTAACAATAAGCACAAAAATAGGTACAGAAGCAAGGTCTACAAACAAGTCTCGAGTCAGAGTTCACAGGTCCAGTTCAAGGGTCAGGGTAAAGATGGTCAAGGGTTCAGTTCCAGGGCTAGGGAACTGATGCAGGATGCAAGGTCTGGGTCCCAGGCTGTAGGAGCAAGCACTGGTTACTAGCAATAAGGTACAAGGCAACCTCAGGGTAGAGCTTTGTTTGCTAAGCAGGCTAAGCAGGCCAGCTTCATAGAGGTATGACAAGCAAAGTTATTTCCACACCAATCTTTGCTCAGTGTGTTTCTTTTATCTGCCTCCTTTGCTGACTCACCGCCCAAGACCAGGTGTCACTCCTTACAGTTGCATTCACTTTCCTACAGGTACAGGTCTTTACTCTTTCCCTATCAGCTGGTCAGTCCTGGTCTTGCAAGGACTCAGCTCCAGGAATTAACACTGACTGTTGCTGAGCAATTAGTGGAGCACTTTATCTGAGTAGCTGGCAAGCACTCTCTCCTCCTTCTATGCTCTGCTGGTTTGGGAGAGGCTAAAGGAGATGGAGACACTGGCTTCTGTGGCATCTTCTCCTGGAAGACTGAGCAGTCTGGCCATGCCTGGGAAATATTCTGGCTTCCCAGTGCTTCCTCCATTGGGTCTATGGCTGGATCCAGCTGCTCAGGTGGGTATTCTATTAGTTTGGGCCCAATTCTTACAATTCCTCTGAGAAGGAGGAGGTGGCAGCTGGCTGGTCCACAACACCTTAAAATGAAATACAGCTTGTTAAAGTTTTATTTTTGTTGTTGTTGTTCAGTCGCACGATCGAGTCCGACTCTTCGCAACCCCATGGACCAGATCACGCCAGACCTTCCTGTCTTCTGCCGTCCTCTGAGGTTTACTCAATTTCATGTTCGTTGCATCTATGACACTGTCTAACCATCTCATCCTATGCCATCCCTGTCTTCTTTGACCTTCAATCTTTCCCAGCATCAGGGTCTTCTCCCTTCTCATTTGGTGGCCAAAGTATTTGAGCTTCAGTTTCATTATCTGGCCTTCCAGGGTTGATTTCTTTTAGGGTTGACTGATTTGATCTTCTTGCAGTCCAAGGGACTCTCAAGAGTCTTCTCCAGCACCATAGTTCAAAAGAATCTATTCTTCGGCGCTCGGCCTTCCTTATAGTCCAACTCTCGCAGCCATTTATTACAGGTTTTATTACAGGTCCATATTACCATATAGAACAGCTAGTTCAGATTTTCAGATTTAAAACAATCTTGGTTTGCTTTCTCCACAGAAGAGGACTAGTTACGACCTTGGTTTATAAAAATGCAAACTGGATTACATTTCAAAGATTTGATTCATCCCTGTTCTAGGATCGTTCATTTGTGTAAGAACTAGTCATCTGAGGATTACAACTTCATAAATTCATGAAGATAGTTTCAGAGGTCAGCCATGTTGGTCTGCAGTAGATGAGCTAGTTTTGGGGCCAGTAGCACTTTAGAGACAACAAGATGTGCTTTCACTATTCAAAGCTCACTTTGGCAGATGGACATCTGATGAATAGAGCTTTGACTCCCAAAAGCTTATGCATTGAAAATCTTGTTGGTCTATAAGGTGCTGCTGGACTCAGATCTAGGTCTTCATAAATTCTTGTGTGGGCCTGGGGAACCTGGCTGCGGGGCTTTTGAGGCCTGCCCCTGGCCTCAGCACTCCTGCACAGGCCCGGGGGACCTGGCTGCGGGGATCTCCGGGCTTCCCCAGCCCCAGCACCCCTGTGTGGGCCCAGGGGACCTGACTGAGGGATCTCTGGGCTTCCCCCAGCCCCAGCACAGTCCCGGGAAACCCGGCTGCAGGGATCTCCGAGCTTCTCCCAGCCCCAGCGCTCCGGTGCGGGCCCGGGACACCCAGCTGCAGGGTTTTTTGGGCCTGCCCCTAGCCCCAGCGTTCTGGCGCGGGCACGGGACACCCAGCTGTGGGACTCTCCAGGCCTGCCCCCAATCCCAGCGCTTTGGTGCAGGCCTGGGGGACAGCGGCGGGGCTCGTCGGGCCTCCCTCCAGCCCCAGCACTTTGGTGCAGGGAGCTGGGGATGGGGCTTGCCAAGCCACCATTTGTGTGGGCTCATGGGCTGCTGGAGCGGTGCTCCAGCACACTCCAGCCCCAAAAGACCCCTGTTCCTAGCAAATAAAAGCAGAATCCAGCTATGTCTTGCCATACAGTTTAACACTACATTATTTTCCTCTGGTGCCTTGAGTTTTGCATTCTTTGCAAATTTCTCCTCTCCTTCCTTCTTCTTTAAAATGGATTATCTTCATGCTTCAGATCTTTTAGTAATTACCCTTCTCTGTATATTTTGTGCATTTACTGCTCTGCTTAGTTGGCAGCATCTTTTGCCTTATGTACAGTCCTGTAGCATTAAGGAGATATCCAGATCTCTATCTAACTGTGAATGGTACCGAGGAGAAGGTTGGCTGTAAGAAGTTGCTTTCTGTCACTGGATACAACAAACCTCTTATGGAGTGCAGTAATTAACATGGTTCCTCCCTCACTGAGGATTGCATATACTTCCTTGCATGATATTTACTGCTAACATTTCTCATTCTACCAGCACAAAATTATTCCAGATGTTTAGCATATGGAAGAGATGTGTTTTTAGTACAAGATGCTCTTCTCATTTTCTCCCTAGTCGCTCCATGATATTCTATTGAGCTTCCTTTACATTTTAAATTACCTGAGGTGTTTGGGGTGAGGGCATCTCTTTTTTATATTTGCTATCTTATAAGTAGTCTGTTTAAGATAAATGATTCTAATATCATGCCTGGCTGGCTTAGAAAGTACTGGTTCTCTCTTTCCTGTATTATAAGCAAAAACCTTGACAGTCATTTGCTTCATGATAATAAAATATTAAAATGGAAAAAAAGCTAGCATTTTATTTAAAATTTAAAATGATCATTTTTTTTAGTTTATAATAATTTTTTTGCACTGAAGAGAAACAGGTGGAACATGAAATTGCAAAGATCATCAGTGTTCTCTAATGTCTTTCTAGAAGGGATTCCATTCAGCTGGTGGATTGGAAAAATCAATGAGACACAGACATACTGGGGAGGTTCCACGCCAGATGTTCAAAAATGTGCTTGTGGAATACAAGGAAGCTGCATTGATTCTCAGCATGACTGCAACTGTGATGCTGACAGAAATGAATGGTGAGCTTTTTCATTATTTCCTTTGAACATTACATGTTAAATGTTAAAATATGTTATCATGATTTCTGACTGTTACTAGTTATCTGAATATCACAAACATTTCTATTTTCTCTACCTCCTCATAATGTAACCACCTTTAGAGTAAATTCTTCAAAATTAACTTTCTCAATCCATATTCTAATCCCTACTTAAATAGCTATTTTAAGTGTTAAACTTCACGTTCTGTTGCAATTATAGCAAGATGCTTTATTTTGCTTGTATGAATTTGACAGTTTATGGACACATCTTTGAAAATTAGTCCTAGATATACTGTTTGTTAAAGGGTACATTTGTTGTCAAGTCCTATTTTAGTTTCAAATTGTTCCCTGTAGCAGTGGAAAATCTTGAATAGTTTTGTCAGAAAAGGTTTGGTTAGGCACACAAATATGCATTGGAACTGTAATAGTACCAATAATAGTAATAGCTCTGGACTATACCTCTATTCTATAGCAAAACAATCTTCGTCCAAAAGATTGGAATGCAGAAAGCATTGAAAACATCCTGCACTTGTGATGAGTTTGTGACAGTTGGATAAGGAACATGATGCATAGAGAAATTCACATTCATGTCCTATTTCATCAGTCCCATTATCTTTAAAATAGGCATCAAATTGTGTCTACAGTGGGGAGAAGAAGAGGAGAAAAGGATGGAAAAACATAAACACAGCACTCTGTTGAAACTGGCCACAGCTTTGTCTTACATAGAGCTTCACTGTGAGCAGAAACATTCCAATGTTGTTCTTGGCCCCTGACAGTGCCAATGACAAGCCTTGCTGCTGGGTGATCCAGAGAGGATGGTTCAAGACAGAAAGCAGCATGAGCTTTAGCTACCATCCTCAAGGCCAAACTAGATGTGATTAGTGTCCCCAAGTTCACACTGGGGTACACTACCATTTTAAAGACTGAGCTCCCACTTGGGCAAATAATACCTCCAGTGGTGTTTATGGTCAGAAAAATGGTTCAGGAGGAGTAAGGCATGATCCCCTCCTACCATTGTGCTGTGGTAGTTCTGACCAGAATTGGCCCTGTAGCACATTTCAAAGGAATTTCTGGGTGGGAGCGCACTCTGTAAAATGGTTGCGCATCCCCGAGGCAATCTTGGGGATGCCTGTTGTACCAAATTGGCACTCCCATCACACAATTGCCCTTGTATTGCCTCAGATTTTTCCTCCACTTCCCCTGTCTATTTCATTTCGCCATATGTTAACTGTATAGCCTTTAGGTAATGTGTCACTCTTCTTATGTGGTAACTAAATTTTATTATAATGCCATTGTCCCACCTTATTACTGTTGGATACTTTGTTGGCTCCTACCCCAACTTAGGAACTGTGCTTGAGGGGGGTTCGTTCTTCTAGGAATTCTCCTTCAGAAATAGGCACCTAGGCACACTTAAAGTTGAAATTGAAGTTAAATTTATTTGAACAAACAGGCAGGGGATGTAAATTATATTTACAAGTGAGTTTCGGTTAGGATTGGTAGAGGTTTAATTGCACACACACAGAGAGAGAGAGAGAGAGAGAGATACAAAAGAACCCCCGCTTTTATCTGCTTTTATACAACAGTAGAGATATTCAGGTCCCTGCCACACGGCAGGAAAAACATCAGCCAAAGTGCGGCAAATCAGAGCCGCACCAAAGTAGAGACGCCGCGGCGGGATCCCATGGATCCCCTGAGCCGCGGCGCCATTGCTCCCCGGCACAATCAGATGCCAGGGAGGAAGCTATTGTCGGGAGGGGAAGCCTGTCAAACTGCGCATGTGTGAGCATTCACAGTTCGGCCAGGCGCCGGGGATGCGCCGGCGGAATGACGCGCCGGCAATCGCACAACCGGCTTTGATGCGGCCTTCCCGGACGAACCACCATGGTAGGTGGTTCATTTTTGCTGCGGGGTTTTGGGTGGAAGGGCTGGATTGGGAACAGGCACACAACGCTTCCCAGATGTTGCAGTGGGATCACGCCCGTTTGCTGCAGCCCCGATCCGTCCCTCTCCCGGCCCAAAACCTCTCATGTGACCGGGGCCTCAGAGAGTTATTTTCCCTGGTTTACTTTGCTTTGATAGTGTTAGAAATGTTTTACTACTTTTGAACTTGTTACTGAATGGTCACACAGACTTGAGATTTTATTGTGTTTAAACCCTATGTTTATAGACCAGAGGTTTTCCTATCTGCCCCCTATTCCTCTGACCAGAATGTTGTTCTCTAAGAGCAGTAATCTCTTTTGACTTACTTGAGGGACCTCCGCCTCTTTGAACCTTTATTAACCACTTTATGGAGACTGTTCTTCTGGCAGAAGAGTGTGGCTGTTCCCCAGTCACTGTGGTGGGTTGTCCAGGAAAAAAAACATTGGAGCACCTATAGGAGATATTAATGGTCTTTTTCAGGAAGCACATCATTTCTTAAACCCAGACTATGGTTCCTGCATAACGTGGTTCTTCTATGGTTCTTCTCATATTGTGACCAAAGTACAATAGACTCAGTTTGATCATTTTAACTTCTGGAGAGAACCCAGGCTTGATTTGATCTAGAACCCACTTATTTTTTTGGCAGTCTAAAACTCTTCTCCAACAGCACATTTCAAATGAATCAACTTTCTTCCTTTTAGCTTTCTTCATTGTCCAACTTTCACACATACATAGTAATGGGGAATACTGTGGCATGTATTATCTTGATTTTGGTTGACAATGACACATCCTTACACTTAAAGATCTTTTCTAGCTCCCTCATGGCTGCCCTTCCCAGTCTCAGTCTCCTTTTGAACACCATATCCTGCTAGAATATAGGCACTGGCTGATCTTAACACTTGCCTCTCCATTTGAGAGAAGTAATGCACTGCACACCATCCATTTCTCAAGCTAGAGACCTCTCTCAAATTCTAGTGTGTGCTGTTTCATCCAATATCAATCTGATTACTAAGGCTAAAGCTAAACAAAATTATCCTGAAGTTACTGTGACAGACTGTGCTTTTTAAGAGGCTTAGAATTGCTGTACCAACAACTAAAGGACTGTAAAGAGTTAATTCTTCACAGAACCAGAGAACCTTGAGTGACAGGGCTGCTCTAAGCAATCTGATTGGTTAGCATCAGCTGAGCAAAAAAAAAGTCTTGAGAGAGCTGGATCATGCTGAGGAGATTCAATCAGATTCTTGCCTTAACTGAGAAGAGACATGTACTGAGACTGTCTGAGTATAGCCCTGACAGAAAAAAGGTTTAGTGCTGACAGAGTCAGATTTCTACCTTGACTGATTGCAGTCTGAATTCAGCATTAGCTGAGAGCAGTTTGAACAGTCAGACAACTGGGGGAGAGTTTGGTGAGGAAGTTTGAGTAGTAGAGAAGACTCCCATTCAGGCCAAAGGAAAGGGGATATAGCTTCTAGAGAGAGAAGATTCTCTGTTCCAAACAGAGAGAGTTATCTCTGAGGAGTGAGGAGTGTAGAATTCCTTGGTCTGGTGTGATTAGAAATTGCCTGTGGAGACCTTAAAAGTCAGTGAACAACTCAAGAAGAGTACTGGTGTTCCAAGAGAAGGTGTTAGGGTACTGGGAAGAGGGTACTAGCCATCTGGGCACTAAAAGAGCCAGTGATTACTCAAATAAAGTGAATTAGAGTGTTTGGGAAAACACTGGAACAAAAACCTCTCAATATAAAGATCTGAGTAACTGAATAATTTAAGAACCTCTCATTACCTTGATACATAAGAACAAACGTCTGTGCTTGTACTAGTTTTACCTCAGTAATTTCTACCCCTGATTTCACCTGACCTTTCCCTTTGAAGTTAAATAACCCCCCTTTTTTAAAATAAACAAATACATTTAAAGTGTCTCAAGTGACATTTTCAAGGGTTTCAATTAAAGGGTGATCCTATTCCTTCCCTCTGGTTCCTGGGCTGAGCAAATAGCCAAAATATATCTTACTGACAGGGTGGGGCAGCCAAGGTTTCTTCAGGGGAGAAAGGAATATGTTACCTGGGCTGCTCAGTCAGTGAAGGGCCAGAGAAATGAAGGGAAAATCTAGCCCTTGAGGGAGGGAAGTGGAAGGGGTCTGTCAAATATGTATACATATGGTGTTGTAAAAGGAAGACTACTATCTCTTAATGGATTGAATGATCAGTCATATCAGTCAGAGCTTATCATGCACCTGAAGGGGCATTTGATCACACTGTGATTCCCGGCTAACATTGCTTTCTCAGACTGTCAAGCATCACACCTTGCTCTCCCCCCCCCCAAATCTAAGACAACACTGGACAGATGCTATTTTTTCAAATAGCATCTGCACCAGCAAGGTGGGATATAAATTGAAATTAATAAATAATAAATAAATAAATAGGGCAAACATGCAAGTCCCAATATCCCAATATTTATTAATTTGATTTATATAAATTGAAATAAATAAATAAATAAATAGTAAATAAATAGGGCAAACATGCAAGTCCCAATATCCCAATATTTATTAATTTGATTTATAGCCTGCCCTCCCCTGTATAGCAGTGCTCAGAGTGGGTGACAGCATTCATAAAACATTCCATACAGGTAAAATAATATGTATGTATGTATGTATCTAAAATACAATAAAATAACAACAAACAATAACACTAATAGATGTCATTTAAAAAAGGCACACCTAGTGCTCCTTATCCTGGGAGGGATATAAATATCCTAAACAATAATTTTTCCATGGGATGTGTTAGCTGTGGAACCCCTCCACTCTTCATGTTGTGGTTCTAATATAAAGCAGATCTCCACATACCTGGTAAATGAAGTATAAAAACAACAACACTGGGAGCTTTGGGCATGGAACTGAGGACATGATGCCCTCAATTAAAGATCAAACCTTCTTCTTAGGCATGGACAAGTTTCTCAGTAAGTCATAATTTCTTATAGACAAATACTCTAACCCATTTTAAGAGGCCATTTAGTTTTCTAATAGTGCTGAAAATTTCATACTTAGCTAAACTGAGTGCAATTTGAAACCTAGCTGCTGCATTTTTATTTTAGCACATAATAAATTTTTACGCTGGTAAGAAACAGGGTTTCAGTACTGTAAATGTGATGCCACTTACATAAATATCTGCTCTTCAGAATGCAGCTTTTCCTTTTTCTGATGAAGAAAAATGTAGCATATGAAGCAGTATTTGAAAACATCTTTGTTTGCATCTTCTAGGTCTAATGACACAGGACTACTTTCATATAAAGACCACCTTCCAGTAACAAAACTGGTCATCACAGATACACATCGACCAAATTCTGAAGCAGAGTACAAACTTGGACCTTTGCTTTGCCGGGGTGACAGTAAGCAATTCAGTTTTATCAATTGTGTCATCTGTCCTATGCTGCCCATGGGAGTGTGGTTAGTATGGGACCTTCAGGGCTTAATTTGAGCCAGCGTTTGTCAGGCCAAAGGATTTTTTTTTAAAAAAAAATAATTAATTACACTAAAAGTGCTTTTTTGCATTTGTCTCATCTGTGGATTGAATAGCAAAAGAAAACATATTTGCTGTATTTATTAAGTAAAATATTTATATCCCATCTTTCCTCCTGAAAAAAACAAAACAAGACATGACAATGCCATACAAAATGGGCCAAAATCATATCAGTCATGAAAACTTATGAAACAATGTATTTAAAAATCAAGAAAATACCTACATATGATACACCATAGTCCTACCAAAAGCAAACTGCCCCCTATTCCACAATTACGATGTAGGTTTTGTTTGGGTTTTCTTTTAAAGCTCTTGGAAACAATGCTGTTTTATGGCTCTTGGTAAAAGTCAGGAAAGAGAATGTTCTCCTTACCTCCTTCAGTAACTTACTGCAGAACACTGGAGCAATGGCCATAAAAGTCCATAATTAATTTGCAAATAGGATACCTTGAACAAATAAAGAGTGGTTAAAGGTAAAGGTAAAGGTTCCCTTGCTTGAAAGCCAGTTGAGTCCGACTCTAGGGTTGCGGTGCTCATCTCCGTTTCAAAGCCGAAGAGTCAGCACTGTCCGAAGACGTTTCCATGGTCATGTGTTCAGCATGACTAATCCGGCCCCGCACGAGACAACCCAGGCATGCCTCGTGGGGGCCGCGTTTGCCTCCTCGTGAGGGCTGGGCTTGTATTTGGCTTAAAAATTTAAAAAATGAAGATAAAACTTACATAGCACCTACAATTTTTAAAAAAGTTGAATATACTGTTTCAAACATAGTCCTGAAGCTTCTAATTACTACTACTTGGAATTCTTTTTTGCTTTCACTGAATTCTGGTTGCCTGTGTATGTTGTCTGTATTCTTATAAGTGCCTTTTATATGCCTTTTTCTCCCTTAATAGGGAATGTGCAAAACATATCTCTGCATTATAACTGTTGTCCTGTTCTTGATTACTACTAAGGAAGCAGTATTGCCAAAGTACAGAATATTTAAATAGCCAGTCTTTTCACACGTTTTACATCTTATTTGTATGTGTGTGTATGTATGCATCTGTAAAGTGCTATTAAGTTGCAACTGATTTATGGTGATCCCAGCAAGGGACTTTCAAGGCAAGTGGAAAGGACAAGTGGCTTACCATTGCCTTCCTCTGCAGAGTCTTCCTTGGTGGTCTCTCTTCCCAAATACAATTACCAACCCTGCTTAGCATCTAAGATCTGATAATTTTAGGCTATACCATGCTGTTTTCCCTCCATCTACAATACTTCTTATTTGGAAGTGGGGTCCTCTGGCAAGCTTATTCTGCCCCTTTCCCCTTGCTTTTGTTGTTGTTGCCTAATTTCACGTGAGTGTTACAACTTGCCATCCTAAACTGGTTAGTGGGAGGAAATTCCAGAACAGAAGGTCAGAACTAGGGCTGTAATGTCAGCTTTGGAAGAAGCCAAAAGCACAATTGAAATTCTTCAGGCAAACTTAAGTAAACTCTGATAATTTTACAGTATTGAAACATTAAATATTTGCTATAATATATATCCTGGGATTATAGCCAAATCAAATTTGAACTCAAAAACAAAACCTTCCCTTGGTTTTTAGGATTCTATGTGTCCTGGTATAGGAAGGAAGATCAAATAGTTTACATCATCCTCATCAGAAATAAATAATGTTCCGTTTACATAGAGGAAAATGGACAAGGTGTGGAATAGAACTTTCTTAGTATCGTAGATGACAGCTGTATGATCTTGGAAAACAGAACTTAGAAATTATGATCCTTTCATGCTCCTTGACAGCATAATGTTACATGTGATTTTGCTTTGTTTTCACTCTTTTGGCAAAATGATTTGCCAGAAATAATTTGCCAGTTGATCTGCAATCTAAAGACTGCAACTTGTTTTCCAAAACAAGCTGTGCTGTTCCAATTATTCACTGCCACCATCATTTTTATCCCCTCTGGAGTTCTACATGTAGAAAGTTTATGATTAATTACATAATGGTATTTATAATAGCACTTTTGCAAATGAGAAACAAACAAATTTGTGTTGTGATTCAAACACTGGAGTACCATAATTCCTTTGTACAGATATGAGGTTTTAATGAAAGACTTCTTTGTAAAGGATTGGACAGCATTCAGAAACACTAATTTTTCTGACTCATGTTTCCTTTGTATCCTTTTCTCTTTGCATTTTATATCCAATTGTCAAGAAAAAATATGAGTTAATTAATGTTATTTTTCTACTGAGCCTTTGAAATCATGAAAGCAAATGGTTTTGTTGCATATAAATGGCAAATTATTTCTTATTGGTTTAGACACGGATGTAATGCTATTTATAGTAAATTGGACTTCTTTGCTTCCATTCTTTTAAATAGGAAAGTAAAGTCTAACTACCTTAAATAACATTTTTCATACAGACAGATTAAAATGCTGGACTTCTATGGAAGTTTGGGAGCACTTCTTATTTTAAACATAGGTCCTTAGAATGAAGACTCTAGTTGGATTTAGTGATTTCCCTTTGCTAAGTGAATAATTGGATAACAATTCATCCCATTAGAGTAAGATTCCTATTTCTCACTTAATGTAAAGGAACCATTGAATCCATCTAATCTATCTATGAAAGAGTATAAAGAGATCCAATTTTGTTGGAATAATCTACATTGTAATCTCAGAATAATCCTATACTATTTTAACTCACCTCTAGTTGTCATATATCCTTTTGTGGGTGGACAGATTTATCCAATGGTCTTGTGACTAGCTTTATCTGATGGTCTTGTGACCCTAGCATCTACAGAGCTATCACCAGTGTGGCCCAGTTGCAGTGCTATAAAATTCCATAATCAAAAGTACAACAGCAGCTATCAGAAGTAAAATACTGCATTTGACTTGTTAAAAACCTTTAAAGTTGGTATGACCAGACAGCATAGTGAGACATAAGAAATGAACATGCTCACCATAGACAGCAGTTCAACTATCTCTTTCTACTATCTTAAAAAATATTGCCTGTCTCCAGCCCAAGACATCTTTAAAATGTGTAATTGGTTTAAAATTGAGAGGTTTTCATACACTCAGTTCATTATGTAGGGATAGTGGGTAAACCAAATGTTATCCATTGCTATAGAGATAAGAGAATATGTCTCACATAGTAGTATGAGAACATATGCACCTGGATAGGAACATATTTCTGTAAGAGACATATTCCAGTCTGTAAACCACAGAGATTTTTTACCTATAATTTATATTAATCAGAATTGCTGGTAAAGTCGATGTGAGTGTTGTATAGCTGTCAGGTGCACAATCTAAGACAGCTTTCCCCTGCAGGTAAGAAGTTAGAATTTTTGGCTTTTGTGTTCAGACAGAGACACTGCTTGAGACAAAAGAATCCTTTTTGCATTCTATTTATAAGAGAAGGGCTGGTAGCATTCAATATATTGATAACTAAAAATGGGCAAGATCTTGTTGGTTGTTTCATTGTTAATACTTTGCATGAAGAATGTTAGTAAATAACTACCTGCAATCTGTTTGTAAACTGTAATTTCAGCTTTGCCCTACTATACATGTATACACAGTTCTTAGAGCAGTATTTGTTAGCTGCACAAGTGTTTAAAGAAACAGGTATGAAGGTATGACATCTACTCTTTGAGAAACAATAGTGTAGTGAAGGAATATCCAATAGCAATCATAATATATGGAACTACTCTGGCAGTATGAAGGTGCAGAAGGGCTTTCGAAAACCAAGTTTGAGAAAAATTGAGGCCTAAATTCATATGGGGACATGGAAGCATGTTTGGCACTATTTTCTGTTTTCTTCTGTTATGATTGCTTCTTCTGCCTTTTTATTAAATATTGCCCAAGTTCTATCTCATATTTTATACCTGATGTTGACAGTCTTTAACTACTAATTTAAGTACTGTTTCATGCTGAAAGCTGCATTTTTTAGAAAATCATGGAATTAGCTGGAGAAAATGCATTTGGCATTCACTGGAAGGTACTAAGTGGCTAATTTGATTTAGAAAGCAGTAGAGCTTATGAAAGTGACAGATACAACTGTAAGGATTTAGCAGAAATAACAAGGTATATTTAAATGTGCACAGTGTCAAACATATCCTCCTTGGGGCTGAATTCTATTAAAAATGTATGAGGACAATCAATGTTCACTAATATTAGATGCCTACTAAATAGGAAATAGGCTATCTTTTATATAGCATAGCTAAGCAGGCAGTCATCACTGAAGCAGATGGTCTGATCCAAGTGTTTAGAATGGGAGAAGGGTGTGGTATTCACAGCTGTATCGGTACAATGGCATGAAATATGGTAGCTTGGCAGGAATGCACACTGAATCTGTCTTCTCCATCAAAATTAACAGAAATGACGGGACACATGGACAGATTATCTTCATATATGTATTGCAGTACTAATGCAGATCAGAAGGGCTATATATTGTTGTAAGAGCAGAGGGACACAGAAGCTATAATCTTGTTAGTAACTATAAAAGTTTACTTTTTCACTTTATAACAAATGTGGAAACTTTTTTTTCTTGTCTATAATTAGGAGAGTTTTGGAATGCAGCCTCCTTCAACACTGAGGCCTCTTATCTTCATTTCCCCACTTTTCATGGAGAACTTAGTGCAGATGTGTCACTTTTCTTTAAGACAACAGCTTCCTCTGGTGTGTTTTTAGAAAATCTGGGAATTAAAGACTTCATAAGGATAGAACTGCTCTGTAAGTCCTGTTTAATTAAGATCTTTATGTCCGTTTGTTTTAAGTGTTTTGATTATTCGTTCTGCATAACTTTACAGTGGAAGGATTCCTAAAATGGCACAAAATTAGTGGGGTGGTTCTGGAAATTAAAGCAGCAGAACACAGCCAAGTAGTTAGAAACATTATTTTTTTATGTAGTCCAGGTAACCCATTCCTATCTGGCTGCAGGTCTAAGAATTATCCAGTTGTGATGAATGCAAGGGACCTAACAAATATCTGCCTAGACTCTGATGTCTGCATACCTGGCATCTGGTGCTTACATTAAAGTACCTTGATGCAGTTCCCTCAGAGAGTCACGAAACCTTGAACAACAGTACATTGAGTTTTCTAGTACTTCCACATGCCAACTTTGAAGTTATAAAGATAGCCTTATGGGATGTCAGTGTTCAAAATTCAAGGCTGACACAGCAAATAAATAGTAGTGACAGGAACTGGAAAAGATATCTGCATAAGTAAGCTACTTGATTATTTTAGAAATGGGGAAGGGGGAATCCAAGCAATGTATTTGTCACATCCAAGTTGTATTCAATCTCTGGGCAAGGAGCCCTTGAATCAGGTTTAAGCTGGAGGAAAGGATCTTGTCCCAGTAGAAGGCTTAATCCTTAATGAAATGCAACCTTAATGATTCAGTCCTCTGTAGTAAAATACTTCCAATGCTATCCTAAGCCAACCTACTTGGACCCTTACTCAGCTCTGTTCAATTGGGCTCACTCCCATGAAAGTCATTTTAGGATTAGTCTCTAATTGTTCATTCTTTCTAATGTTTTCACTGTAATGTTTCAGGCAACAACTTGTGCTTTACAAACAGGTAATGTTTGCCACTTTGCTTTGTATTACATGTCTTGTATAACACTGTTCTGGAACTCTGCTGTATTATGTTACAATTGTGTTTTATTAAAGCAGTTAACCCACCTTTCTACTACAGCCATAACATCAGTATAAGACAACAGGCTGTTCAAATGTACAGCTATTTCCCAGCACTGGTTTACTTGCAGAGTGCTTCAGCTGCTGCCACCAATTTAACTCCTTAACCAATCTGAACTCTAGAGTTGAACCACCCTCCCATAGCACTAAACTAATTGTTTAACAATGAGAAAAAACCCCATCCTCCTCAAACAAAGCCGATCTAGAGAAGAATCATATGAAAGTTAACAATAAATCAGACAATACAGATACAATTCATGTACTACTTTTGTTTGATAGTACAGTTTACTTAAGTGACATAAGGCTAGTTCCATGTTTAAATCTTTAAACAAGCCAAGATTAATTTCAGAAAGCTACTCTGGCTTTGTTCAAACTGAGGAAACAGCTACAGCTTCTTTGTAAAGAAATATTCATCTTTGGTTGATAAGAATAAAACGTTAAGTTATTGTTTCTCTCTCTTCCACTCACCCCAGGTTATTGCTGTGCTACCTGCTCTTTTAAGTCAAAATGCTAGCAATCCTATTTACAGTCATAAAACCTAATGGCTTCCCAACATCCAATTAGAACATGCTAATTTGGGGGATCTAGCCAATCCTGGCTACTTCCATTGGGCTGCTATTAATGCAGGTTACCTACTTGTTCTCAGCAAGGAGGTGTCAAAACCAAAGAGAGTCACATTTCCTTGTTACATTATCAAGAGAAAGGAGGAAAAAAACACAGAGCACCAAGAAGTGCTAACTTTTCATGTGTCAACCAATAAAAGGCATAATTTATGTATCCTCCACCTTCAAACCAGAAAGGTACATCAAAGGAAAGGCTTGAAAGGACCATACTTGAAAGGCCACAATGGTGATGAGTTTGTGAATTCTGATAGCTGCTAAAAGTGTGAGTTGTCATAATTTTCTTTTTTGTTCTGTACAAGGCAGCTGGATACATTATGATTTTGATTTTTTTGTCTGTAGCACTATTTTGATCAGTTAAACTTTAAAGTGATACAAAATATTCTATAGGTATATCCCATAGATACAAAAGATAGTAAAATTACTGACTTTGATATGTGAATCTCAACATGTCCATATTTCAAATTTGGCATGAATAAAACTGATATTAAACTCAGGTTTAATATATCTGGTGCTTAAAAGACAGATTTTAAAACACTTTAATATTGATGCTATTGTTTGAGGCCTTTTAGATAGATCATACACCCATTTCTAATACATCTGAATGTAAATTGCCAATTAGATCTTGACTGCTTATTAATTGTACAAAGTCACTTAACATAATGTGATTGAAAATTTGAAATGTTGACAAATAATGATGAATATGTCAACTTCAGGATACTATTCAATATGATAATACACTAAAATGATTGGAAACTCATTATGTCATTATTTATTGACATTAAATTGTTGTTAACAGTGAAACTATTTCATTTTTTTATTTTTTTACATTTGGCTTCTTAAAACTTCTTTATTCCATTATATGGTTCTTGGAGATTTATTTAGGGACCAATCAGTTTCTGTACAATCCCCAGGTACATGACTGATAGGAATGGGAAGTTAGCAAAATACTTGTAATCAGTTTCTGTAAGAAGAAACAATGGGTTGAATCCAGACTAATTTTTTATTTACTGAATGGAACTTTCCTGCCCCCCTCCCACAACATGAGGGTCTGCAGCTAGAAGGGGGATATGGTATTTTGGCAGTTTGAGCTGGATCCAACCCAATGTATTATGGAAAAAAAAGATCCAAATTATTCAAATCTTTTCTGTAACCTGAGCAGGAAACATACAAGCTTCATCACAATACTTATCAGTAATTCAGATTAAATGGTATCATATCCTGAACTGTTCATACATACTACTGGATACAAAGTTATAGACAACAATAACATTTTTATATAATTCCTTAGACTTCAAAACAAATTCTCTTCCACCTTACCCAGTACACTGGGTACACTGCATCTGAATGAAACCCTCATCGGCGGTGAATGTGTGCAATTGAAGATGTATATATGTTGTCCTCCCTTACCCCACATTGCATTGTTAGTCCCTCGTGAAAAATGTGTAACTGTAAATCGCTCAGAGCCAGCAAGCTCTGCAGGATTGAGCGATCAATAAATTGAAAGATTATTATTATTATTATTATTACACTGAACACTCTGTCATTTCCCCCAGCTAACCTTCTTCAGCTGTCATTCTTTCACTGTCCTTCCTTCCCCAAGATTTTA
Organism: Gekko japonicus; assembly: GCF_001447785.1. Classification (NCBI taxonomy): domain Eukaryota; kingdom Metazoa; phylum Chordata; class Lepidosauria; order Squamata; family Gekkonidae; genus Gekko; species Gekko japonicus. Next base: position 345,790 of record NW_015161452.1, read on the forward strand.
AAAAGAGTCTTCCTTTAAAAAGAGTCTTGCAGGGCTACCCATTTAACTCCTTTTAGACCAGTTCCTTTCTAACTCATAGAATCTTGGATAATAATTTCATGTAACAGAACTTAATCTTCACTCTACATAATTTAATTTAATGTGAATTTAAAATGTTCAAAACATTTATAAAACTGTGTGGTGAAGCTACTTTGTCACAGTATCATCATAACAATGTCAGGAACTGTTTGGACAATATAATTTAGATGCCTAATATTTAAGTTAACCCTGGCAAAAGATCAAATCCTACAGAACCTCATAGGATAAGTCCTGAACTCTAGGATTTAGAATATTTTACCTTTGTGTACAAACATGAAATTGAGCCAACTTCAGAGGACAGCGGAGGACAGGAAGGCCTGGTGTGATCTGGTCCATAGGGTCACAAAGAGTCGGACTCGACTGTGCAACTGAACAACAACAACAAATGTTTACATACATATTGGAATGTGAATAAAGAGTAAACACTGTTCATAAATAGGAGGACTGGGTTCCAAGTGAAAATGTTTAAAAGAGAGATGTTAGGCTACAGTTCTTTGTACTGCACTTTACTTTTTTGTTGGTACCCGTTCACTACAGCAGAAAGCTTCCTCACAAAGCCTTTTGTATTTGTAAGAAGTTTAATAGTGTTCCTTTCCTTGTATGTTCCTTTCAGATCCCCTTATAGGGGTTTTTTTTAACCTGTGTCTGCAATTACATTGAGCATTTTTATCACCCCAATATGTCATAAAAATGCATATTGCAAGTTCAGAGAAAGACACAGGCAATTTCACAGTTTCAGGACATGACACTGACAATGCAAGCATTTACAGACAATATAATGAGGCAAACTAGATGATACTACATCCCCAAGTCCACCAAAGGGACACGATATCATTTTAGCATTTTTTACTATTAAAATTGCTGCAGGGGCCTGATCCTTCCAGGGCCTGTGGTGCAAGAGGATGATAAGTTGCTGTCCTTCCGCATCATTTTCAGCAGTCCAAATGGTTACCTGTTTTGGTTCTTGAAGATGGCACAGGGAGGACAGGAGCCCCTTGTTCCCTCACACTGATACCCAGCAGAATTGGACCCCTGTGGTGACTTTAAAAGTTAAAAAGGCACAAAAATGATGCCACATTCCTGTGGCAGATTCAGCAGTCCATTGAGGCAAATACCACAGATCTTTCTCGTATTCTCTTCTTCCCAGAAATCAAATCTGACTTTCTGAAAGTTGATTTGCTCAGTGACGGGACACTTGACTAGTAGTCATGTGGATTGGGGAGGCTGTGCTGAAGACCCTAAAATCTAAAAGTGTTTCACTAATTGACATTTTTAGCTATCCTAATAACAGGTTTTAGAAGTGCTTTTGAAGTTCAGACTCTGTCAAACAACTACACTGGAGCTAGCTTTGGACTTTTATGCATTTTGTTTTATTGAAGAAAGAATTTTATAATTTAACAACACCACCAAAATCCTTCCTTATATTATAAAAGAGACTTGGGGTGGCAAGATTTGATGTGCAGCAAAATCAGTTGGCAGCTAGAACTGTCACTCAGAGCGCGCTGGCTGCATTGGCTGGATACATTGTGGGGTACTGCCCACAGAGGCCCTCACCACCATCCCGCCCTCAGTCTGCACAGAGATGCTGGATGAGATGGACCCTCCACCAGCCGCAGGCAGCACGCACGTTTTACCTTCCAATTCACCCAATGGCAGTGGGGAGCCAGGAGGATGGGCCCAGCTGGCCTTGCCGTGGCCTGCTGGCTCCCTCCGGCCCAAGCCCACCTGGCCTGCACCACCGCCTTCCTCCCCAGACTCCAGCCGCAGCCTACTCACACCTCCCTTCAACGGCCGCCCAATCATGTAAGGACTGTGGAGAGCTGGGCCCCATCTGGAGGGAGGTCGAAGAGGGAGACGAGCCAAAAGTGCCGTGGCCTGCCTTGCTATGGGCTCCTCTGTTGCCACCTCCACTCAGCCTGGTCACCAGCACAATAACTCTGATGGGAGGGGAGGGAGGTGTGGTGTCTCTGCTTCGGCGGTGCCTGCCCGTCTTCACTCCCCATTCCCTTCTGAGGACAGTGGGAGGGATGGGTGCCATGGGGCCTCTCCCTCGATGGAGTGCCGCCCATTGCCAGCCCATCTGAGGCTGGTGGGAGGCCTCTGGGAGGGCTGGGTGCCGTGGGACTTCTTGCCCGGTGACACATTCACTGTCGCCAGCCTGTCTTCACTGCCCCCCCCAGCTGAGAGGACAGGGCACCCAGTCTCATCCCTTCTGTCACTGGAGGTGGGGAGAGCCACCACGAAGGAAGTGATGAGGCCAGGTGGTCTGGCCCACCGAGCTCTTGAAGGTGAGGGGGAAGGGATGAGGCTGGTGACTCTGCAGCTGTCACTTGGGGTGGGGAGAGCCACGGCAAGGGAGGGGGCGAAGCTGGGCAGCCTGGCTCGCTGGGGCATCGAACGGGGTGGGGGAGAAACGATGAACCCCATGAGTCTGGCAAAGCCAATGCCATGGGCAGGGAGAACCCCAGTGACAGAAGGGATGAGACTGGGTGCCCTGGCCCAAAAGAGCCTCAAATGGGTGGGAGGGGAGGAGAAACACCAGTGAGTCTGCTGCTGGGGGCAGGGAGAGCTGCAGCGAGAGAAGGGATGAGGCCGGGCATCCTGGGCTGCCGAGGCCTCGAAGGGGGGGAGAGGGACGAGGCCGGACAGCGTCACCCTCAGGGGCCTGAAGCAGGGGGGAGAATGAGGCCTAGCGCCCTGGCCCCCTGCAGCCTCAAACGGGGGGAACGGATGAGCACTACTGACCTGGCCCGCCGGGGCCACAAATGGGGGGGAGTGACGAGGCCTGGCACCCTGGCCTACCGGGGTCTCAGACGGGGGGGGGGGAAGAGACAAGGGGAGCTGCGGCTGGACAGCCTGACTAGAAACCATTGTATTTATTATCACAACAGGCCTTATCCCTAGTCATTAATATTATGAAAAACAAAACTTCACTTGCACACTTCATCTTCACATCTTTCTTCTCCCCAAATTATTACATGATAATGTTTATAAGATTCTCAAACTATCTTAGCTCATTATAATAGATTTACAATATATTATCAAATTAATCTTTGAATTAAATTATTCTGCAAATAATTACGCTCATGCTTCCTGAGGAGGTAGTGGGCTCTCCTTCTTTGGAGGTTTTCAAGCAGAGGCTAGATGGCCATCTGACAGCAATGCAGATTCTGTGAACTTAGGCAGATCATGAGAGGGAGGGCAGGAAGGGTTGCCTCAGTACTTAGTTCTTGTGGCCCTTTCTTACACGCCCAGGGAAATGCTGATTGCCACTTTGGGGTCAGGAAGCAATTTTTCTCTAGGCCAGTTTAGCTGGTGATCCTGGAGGTTTTTTGTCATCTTCTGGGTGTAGAACAGCAGTCACTGTGGGTGTGGAGGGGGAATGTATTTGTGAATTTTCTGGCTTGTGCAGGGGGTTGGACTAGATTAGTGGGTAGTAAGTGGGTTCTCTTGTGCCATTAGCTCGCCCGTCCCCAGCATTGCAGCCGAGGTGGGTGGTGCATCTGTAGCCAGGAAAAACTCTGTTAAATGCAAAACACTCTCTCCTTTCTGTTTCCCTTTCTTACCACCTTTAGGCACCATCTTTCAATAGATATATATAGATATATATATATTGCGTTGGAAAGGGTAAAAATATTCAAATTTTGAGTGGGCAGTTTGCGAGCACTGGGTACTGGCTACTGACCTGGAAGTTGGTCATGGCCCCTCCCCTCCCTTTGGAGCTATATAAGTAGTGAATATTGTATTTTCCCCATTTTATTTTTATTATTACTTAAATTTATATCTTATGAATCTGATCTCTGCTTTAGAACACCAGTGTACAAAGCATACTACTTAAATCCCTTATTGGATTTCTTCATCCAGCAAATAAAATTAATTTAGTCACATAAACATATGTTATTGTAGGTAATGTTCCAACCATATGTGTTTGACTGATAGCACTTCAGTCTTGCTCAGTGCTCAAACACGTTATATAATAGTAAATGCGTGAACACAAAATAACTTCCATTAAATAACCAGGACTATGCCCCACACATCTTAGATGAGGAATAAAAGCCCAAAAGATTTGACTTTTCAGCACACTTGATCTCTTGTACCTTTAATTTTAATTTCTACATATATGTTTTGGACCTGTGTCCTGCCATTAGTGCTGCTATGCCAGCTCTGGGAGAGGGGGAAGAGGTTGCAACACCACAGAGGTATAAATTGAAGTAGAGAATTGTTCTCTCAACCCCTAGTGGAGCACTCTAAGACATCTACCCTGGTGACTTCCACACATGTTACCTTCCCTGCATTTAATGCTGTTGTAAAGTGGGTATTTTTCCAGCTTCTCCTTAGCATCATCCACCTCCCTGGTTTTTGTCTAATATTTCTCAAGCCCACTTTGCTCAGAAGTTTGGGGGAAGATTGCAGTAAAGCCTGGATGGTTACTGTAGCCAATTTACATAATTCTGTTCCTGTTAGGTCTATTTCCTTTCCTGGGCCACTGGAGAGACTTTTAATTATTTTGGGGGGGAGGGAATCAACACTAGAATATTGTTTTATGAATATACCATTGCAACAACATATGTAACAGGTTCTCTGAATTCCCAGCTTTCATTTTGTTAAAAAATGCAAGTCTCTAACCCTTCTTTGCCAATATATAAGGGGAAAGGCATATCTCCACAACAGAGGTATGCTGCTACCATAAGGCATGTGTAAGTCTAACTATAGATGGACAGAATCTAGCAAAACGTCTTTTCATTCATCCCATGTACACATGTATACAGCTGTATTGGAATGCAGAAGGTATTTCAAATTCAGAAACTTTTCAAATATTCTTCTATGAGAAAGGTGGCCCACAAAATGTAGCAAACCACAATGTGGTTCACATTTGAGAGAGAATTGGTGAAGGCAGTTGAGCACATGCATATATTGGATTTGGGCAAAAGAATAAAAACCAAAACTGTTCAAAGTAGCCTTACATATTTTTAGTTGACCACAATGAGTTGTGATTGAAATGTGTTGTGAATAATAGTGGTTCAAAGGAAGCTAAAACTTTCATATATTTTTAGATGTAAACCATCTTAGAACATAACTTTTATGGAAGGCCTTTTTAAAATTATGAACAATATTTAGAAAGAAATATTAAGTATTCTGCATATCTGTTGAAGGCAACATTCATTTTCATTTTCAAGAGTTTTACATGATTAATATTATGCTGAATGAACTGGACTTGTTATAGAAGCTGTGTGACACAAATTACGTTTTTCTTACTTGCTTAATTCAAGTAACGATATTTTAACTGTGTTTACTCTGTTTTTGGCAGCCAATTAAATCAATGTATTGTCTTTTACTAATACTAAAAACTAATTAAAGCTGTCAATTAAGTGTTCATATTTGCATATACTTACTACAAAGTGCTGGATATTTCTAGCTCCAACTGAAGTGACATTTTCATTTGATGTGGGAAATGGGCCAAACGATATCACTGTGAAGTCACCCAGTCCCTTAAATGACAACCGATGGCACTATGTGAAGGCTGAAAGAAATGTCAAAGAGGCATCATTGCAAATAGATCAGCTACCTCAAAGGACTCGTGCAGCTTCATCTGATGGACATATCCGTTTGCAGCTCAACAGTCAGCTCTTTGTTGGTAAGCTTACTTTTATTTGTGTTTCCTGATCACTGTCCATGTAAAATGGCCATTAGAAATATAAACACTAGTAGAACTTGCACATACCAGTAAAAGAATGTAAGATTTGTAGATATATTTCTGATGAATTTGTAGAAGTATTTCTGAGATTTCAGGGACTTCTTTTTGCTGTCGAGAATTAATGGCCTCCCACTAGATTTATTTTTAAATTCAGGTATTTAATGCTAGAAGAAACTGATGGGGTGTCATTAACCGCAATAAGGGCTGCCAGCCTTCAGGTGGTGGCTGGAGATCTCCCACTATTACGACTGATCTCTAGGCGACAGAGGTCAACTCACCTGGAGTAAATGGCCACTTTGGAAGGTGGATTCTACGGCATTATGCTCTGCTGAAACTTCTCCCCAAACCCTGCTCTCCTCAGGCTCCACCCCTAAAATTTCCAGGTATTTCTCAACCTGGAGCTGGCAGCCTTATGCCACAATGTGGGCTAAAAAGGAACAACTAACAAAAGTAGGCAACAAGTGGAAATCTGCGATCTTATATTGCATCGCCTGGTATACTTCCACATTCCAGCTAAGTTTTGTGTCTAGCTTGCAAAGGGAGCTTTAACTCTCAGAAGCTCATACCCTGAAAATCTTGTTGGTCTCTAAGGTGCTACTGGACTCAAATATATGTTCTTCAGACAGCTTTCTCCTTATGGCACCCTCTGTGTTAGTGTTGTCCATAAGGCAACAGTTTAGATCAGAGGTTCTTCCAAAGGCAGACCTAGTTCTCTGGAGATAGATCAAGATGGGTAGCCATGTCAGATTCTTTGCAGCAGTAGAAAAGAGCAAGAGTCCAGTAGCACCTTAAAGACTAACAATATATGTGGTGGGGTATGACCTTTCATGGCTCGCTGCTCACTTCTGTATCTGAAGAAGTGAGCAGTGACTCACGAAAGCTCATACTGTGCCACATGTTTTGTTAGTCTTTAAGGTGCTACTGGACTCTTGCTCTTTTCTACTAGTTCTCTGGAACAGCCTACCAGTCTGGAGGCAGAGGGCACCTTCACTTGCTGCATTTAATAAGGTATGTCAAACAGCTTTATTTCAGAGTCTATTTGGTAGAGTGTAAATTGTTTTGACAGAGTTGGCTGTGTTTTTTTAATTTATGCATTTTTAAATTTGATAATGGATTGTTATGTTATTTGGTGTCCTTCAGACCAGTTTGTACATTGTTGGCTGCCTTGAGTCGAAGGAGAAAATGCAGGATAAAAATGTTTTAAATAAATAATACAGGAATAACAATTTTTGTAAACTTCCTTTTATATGTGTTAATTTCAGGAATGTTCAGTAAGGTTTTGGCATAGACACTGCTTTACAGGATGATTGTGGCAATTATTACAATGGAATTTGAGCTGATATATTATTTAAAATATTATTTCAAGTTTTCTATATATTTTTTCCAACTGGGAGGTGTGGGGGGACTTTGCTTTCTTTCTAGTTCTTCTAAAATAATTTTCCTTGGTTTGTTTTGCACAGTTTTTAAAGGATTTTGAAAGGTTTGCTTCTCTTCACTTGTTTTGGAATTTTTAGGTGCTTTGCATTTCAATTTTTTAAAGGTTTGCGTTTGGAGGAGGTTCAAGTATTACTGTTTTAAACAGTTGTCATTTGGTATTCATCTGATTCTGGTTTTGTAGTTGTTCATCTTCCATCTTCGATGCAGCCCCACACTGGGACTTGCACCTGCGCAGGCCAGCCACTAACAGATTTCTTCCAGCTAAGAAGCCCTCTGAGGAGCAACATCCCCCTCTAGAGGTGACACAAATGGCTTTTCTCGCCTAAACCATCACATGCTTCGGAAGCTGTGCACCCACTTTCCCTCAGTTACCATTTTGCCGCCACCTGGATAGGAGCTTCCCTGCATAGCTGTTCTGTTTTGACTGTGCATTCACCAAACTCGGTGCTCCTTTTTTTGGCTCTTCCCCCCCCCTTCTCTGTTCCCCTGTGACTAGCTCTCAAGCCTCGAAGGGCCCTGGAAGGGGGGAATGCCCAACAGACCAGGATGGCGACAGGGGGCCAGTCGGCGGCCGGCACCCAGGGTCATGACAGGGTCCCATTGGTGGACATCTGCAACATGGTCAGCAGAAGATACATTTGTTAAGTATTATGTATTGGACCTACAAGTGAGGAAGGATGGGCAAGGCAGTCATCCAGTTACATTTCCAGTGAGAGCCTCACCCCGCCACCCTCACTGAGTAGCTTGATAATATCCCAGTGTCAGGCTTCACAGAAGATGGAAAAAGAAACAGAGATGCACTTACCAGTAACTGTTGTTCATTGATGTCTTCTGAGCAGACACACATTTCCTCCCTCTTGCCCCACTGTGAGCCCTCACTTACTGCACTTATTTACTATGTGTTTGCTTGCAGTGGCCTGACAGGAACTGAGGGAAAGGGGGTGCCCCACCTCCGAAGCACATGATAGTTTAGGCGAGAAAAAGCAGTTTGTGGCAGCTCCAGAGGGGGAGGGGCACCCCTCAGAGGGCTTTGTAGTTGAAAGAAATCTGTCTGTGGCTGGCCTGCACAGGCACAGTCTCATTGTGTGTCTGCACAGAAGACATAGATGAACAACAGTTACAGGTAAGTGCAACTCTGTTTTTTAAAGATCTTTTTTGTTGTTGTTTGGGAGGAATGGTTTCATAAAATCTTGGGGTGTTCCTGTTGGTATTTTAAAAATAAATTGTTGCAGCAGTTTCTGAAGGAAATTCTGAGTAGGTTTAATAACACAGACGGCAACCAGTAACAATTGGTTTGGCTTGGATTTTCTGGTTCTGCTGGGCTTGCCACAGTGGACCATGACTATGCTAGGATCCTCTCATTTGGCATTGGTTCTATTGGTTTTGTTGGTTCTGTCTGCATTTTGAGGCTTTTGGCTCTTGTGTGTTCGGCTACTGGCTTTTTTGCCCTGGAAAAAGCATGGATTTCTCCCCCAAAAAAGAAGCAATGGAGACAAATAGAATGGCTGGGGATACCTTGCTCAGAGAAAATGGACCCCTTGATGCAATTCACTTGAAACTTCAGAAGTGAGACAGGTGGCAACTATAGATAGGTGGGGTTTTTTTAATCAATAGTGATACCACACTTGTTAAATGCCTTTTCCCTTGAGGCTTACCTGGAATCTGTTGCTTTCTTATAGGTTCCAGGTCAAAAGGGTTTCTGTTCACCCAGGCTTTTAATTAAGAGTTGATTTTTAGGAAGGTTGGTTGCAGCGAGGCAACACAAACATGGCTGAGCTTTGCTCCTCAGCCACACCAGCTTCCTCACTGACTGAAGGCATTCCCCAGCAGTGGAGAAACCTCTGGCCTTCAGGGAGAAGGTCCAGAGTGAGGGGCTTAATCCTGGCACTTTGCAAACAGTAGTGAGTGTGAAAAGTATGCATACGGAGAGTGATTTCAGCTAAGCATACCTTTATTTAGTCAGGAACAAAGACACCTTAACCGGCTCGCAGGCTGGCTTATATTCCCTCAGAGAAACCCACCACCAAACACGCCCCCACTCCCGATAGGCTATTTACAATGCCCAAGAGACCTATTGGCCTCTTGGCCTGGGACCTAGCCCTTTCATTGGGCCTGGCTAGGATCCTACTGGCCCATTGTCTTTTGGCATGAAGCTAGTGGTGTTTGTGCCTGGGCAAGTCCAGGCATGCCCGGCCCTGACAGGGCCTGATACACTACAGAGTGGGTGCTTTTTCAATTTGCCTCAAGTACTCAGCGGAATGAAGAGGCTCATGGCGACATGAGTCTGAGCTGTCACTTCCAACAAGGGAGGTTAGAAACTTGAGAAACTTGAGAAACTGAGTACCTGATATCTACAGGAGAGAAAGCATATCCTAATGTACTCAACATTAAGCATAAGCCCACAAAAACTCAGAAGCTAAAACTAATCAGCAGGAGGTTTTCCCCCAGCCAAGTTCTAGCAGCTAACAAAAGAGAATCTCAGCAGGAGTGAAGGCACACTGGTCTAGCAAGAACGATCACTTTTTGAGCTTTTGTTTGCATCTTTCATAGTCTCCTGTCCTTTCTTAGTGACTAGGGAACTCTAAAAACTTAAAGGAACCTTATCTACCATGTGAATAAAAGACTGCACTGCCTTTGCAGCCCTGTAATATGCTTAATGTACCTGGCTCTTTCATTTCCTAACACGTTCAACCCTGGTTTTCTTTTCACCTCTTATTTATCACCCACAAACCCTTTAGCGCACCAAGACTATTTGGAACACAACCTTTGCATTGTACTAAATTTTTGATATTTTTTCTTGCGTGTGTTTTTTTTGGCCTCGTCACTTGGGTGTTATGTCTGGGCTTTCATCTTCAGCTCACTAACCTCCTAATGTTCTTAAATTCACTTAGCTTCTTCAACTATTGTCGATCTTCCCCTTATTCTGTGGAACCTCTCTACAAACCAGCACACTCAACTCTGCCCCACTTTCAATGCACTCATTTTTTTCACATCTTCCCCCCCTTTTTTTGGGAATTTAAGGCTTGCAATGCACTCAATTTTTCTGAGAAGTGAAACCCAAGGACTGTTTTACCCATGGTTGAAATTTACATCTATCACATAGGGAGAACTCCAAGAACACTGGATACTGCATCAGTACTGTTCCTCTGTTGCATTTCCTCTCCCCCTCAGTACCTACTAGTTTCTACAGCACTTGGTGCTATTTAACTGATAAGAAGTTTGGGGAGAGAGGCGTATCACAGAGTGAGCATTAGAAAAAAAACTGAGAAAGGTTCCTAGAACTGGTACTGGCTTGGGGAAAAAATAGATATAACTTCATCCAACAATAGGCTGTATCCACTGATCTACTTAAGTTTGTCTTTTGGTGGAGAATAAAATCAAAGCCTTAAGAGTTGATTTAGTACCAACAAACTGAAAATTGTATAGCTTTGATTAGAGTAACTGTTTAGAGTAGCTGTCTAATCTACCAAAAATGTCTAGAGCTTCCCTCCAAACAGCCACAGGCTCTTTAGGGACCCTCAAACCAGCCACAACTAATTTACCTCCCACAGCAATGAAAGATCTTCAGGTCTTGATACAAGAAACAATTAAAAAATGATAACAGAAGTATTTGATCCAATTAAAGAAACAATGAAAGAGATGTCCCAACAACTAACAAGTAGAATGGATGAGATACAAAAGCAGTTGTCAGAAAATGCTCAGAAGATAGCTGAATTTAATAACATAATTACAAAGACTGAAGAGAAGACAGAACAAATAGAAGCTAAACTATATAAAATTGATTCCAGACAAAATGCTTTCGAACAAGACCTTATAAGAATACAACTGGATAAAGCAGCACTCATTTTAAGGTTCCAAAACATCCCAGAAGAAAAGGATGAAGACCTGAAGAGGAAGATGGCACAAATTATTGTGAATACACTGAAACTGAGGATCATGAGAAAGTTCTAGATGAATCAGACATCATATTCAGGAGGAGCTCAACACGTGTTAGAAAAAATCAACTCCCAAGAGAGGTACATTTTCATTTTCACAGGGGAACATTAAGAGAAAAAATCCTAAAAATTTCAAATAAAACACCTCTTTATTTAGAGAATACAGAAATAAAAATATTAGAAGAAATCCCCTGGAGAATTAGAAAAAAGAAGAAGGGAATATCAGGAACTGATGACAATTTTGAGAAAGAATGAAATCTCGTATAGATGGTTACTCCCAGAATGTCTGACTTTTGTCCACAAAGGGAAAAGAATTAAAATCAATTTGATCTTTAAAGTAGAAAATTCCCTCCAAAAGCACGGAATAGAGCTTGGAAGGGAAGAGGGAAACCAAGAACTCAAAGAAGAAGAAGAAGAAGAAGAGAAAGGATAATATTAATTTTAGGGAGCCTCAACAACAAGCACCGAGACAGCACCTAGTTCTGAGGGAAAATTGACATTAAAGAAAACCCCAAAGATCCCGACTTCAAAGATATATACAAGGAAACAAAAGAGAGAATAACAAGAGAAGGAACCACAGACTGAACTTCAATACAAGTAAGAAAAAAATAAGAATAATTTCAATAAATGTTAATGGCCTAAATGCACCTCAGAAAAGACAAAGGAGCTTCCATCAACTCAAAAAAATTAACTTCGATATTATCTGTCTTCAAGAGACACATATAAAAGTGGCAGACCAAAAACATCTCCAAATGAAAAACTTTGGTAAAATGTTTATTGCCGCTGATAAGGATAAAAAGAAAAGAGGTGTAGCAACGTATGTTAAAGAACTTCTTCAACCAGAGTTACTATATGCTTCAGAAGATGGAAGAATCCTCCTAGTCCAAATACAAAGACAACTGAAAAAGGTGTGCCTAATAAACATTTACGCTCCAAATCAACACCAAGAGAAATTTTACAAAACATTATGAGAACTGATTGCTAGTTTTGACCATGATGAACTTTGTATAATTGAAGACTTTAATGCGGTCTTTGACAAAACCCTAGATAGAAAACCGAACAGGAACAAAATGAAACACAGCCAAGTACTCCAGTATTCTATAAATTAATGGAAGAAAACAAAGCTATAGATGCATGGAAGGCGAAAAACCCCAATAAACAAGGTTACACATTTTACTCAACAAGACACAATGCTTGGTCAAGAATAGACATGTCTTGGATCTCTGCCACAATGACTAACGACATAATAGAGGCAGAAATACTTCCCGATACATTTACCGATCATAATCGCATCACTCTTAAACTACAGGATATAAAAAAAAAACAACAACACAACCAGATGGACACTAAACACAAATATTTTTAAAAATGAAAGATTTCTGAAACAGACTAAGAAAGAATTTCAAGCTTTCTTTCAAATTAATATTCAAGGCGAAACCCCAATGACAACTGTTTGGGATAACTTTGAAGCCTTTGCAAGAGGACATGATTAAAGAAGCAGCATTTCTTAAAAAGCAAAGGTAAGCAAAATATCTACAAATTCAAATCCAGATTAAGCAACAAGAAGAAAAGATGAAATAAGATACACTAAATGAGCAGAAAAAGCTCAAACTTAAACTCTTACAACATCAAATGAATTACCTTTTGACGCAAGAAATGGGGGGGAAATTATGGTATGCCAAACAAACTTCTTTGAGAACACGAATAAACCTACTAGATGGCTAGCTTACAAACTGAGTAAAGAAAAAGAAAAAAGATACATAAAAATACTTAAAAACGAGTTAGGTGAAAAGAAAAACAAACTAGATGATTTGAAAAGAGTTGTTGAAACATACTATCAAAACCTTTATAAAAACACAGAAGCAACACAACAACAAATTAAAAACTACCTGAAAACTCATAAGCCAAAAATCTTTACAGAAGACCAGAGAAAAATACTAAATCAACAAATAAAAATTATGGACATTATAGAAGCTTTGAAAAAACAAAAATAGGGAAAACACCTGGTCCACATGAGCTACCCTCAGAATTTTATTCGGCCTTTGAGGACCAATTGGCGGAACCATTAAAATTGGTATGTCAGAATGTAGCCTCAAACGAAGAAATACCAGAAACATGGAAAGAAGCCTTAATAACATTAATACATAAACAAAACGTAGATAAAACAGAAATTTCCTTTTTAAACGTAGATTACAAAATTTATGCTTCCATCTTAGCAATTAGAATGAAAAGGGTTCTGTCACAGACTATACATGTAGAACAAGTGGGTTTCCTGCCCAAAAGACAACGGCACCATAATGTGAGGATGGTACTGAATGTCTTAGAATACTATGAAGCCCATCCAGAAAAACAAAATGCCCTAATTTTCCTTGACGCTGAAAAAGCATTCGATAACATCAGCTGGAATTCTTTGCTCGGACTCCTATCAAACTCACAACCAGGGTCAAATTTCGACAAAATGGTTTGAATAATTTATAAGAAACAGCAATCCAAAATATGCATTAATGGAGACTTATCCCAAATGGTGAAGATAAATAAAGGAACTAGTCAAGGATGTCCCCTGTCAGCACTATTATTTATCTTCATTCTTGAAACCTTCACTAATCAAATCAGAGCAGAGAACCAAATAAGAGGCTTGAGACTAAAAGGAGAAGAATATAAACTATTGGCCTTCACAGACGACTTGGACTTTATCCTTGAAAACCCGACAAACTCCATTAATAAATTGATATCGACCTTACAAGACTATGGAGAGGTGGCAGGTTTCAAAATTAACTATAAAAAACCAAAAATGTTAGTCAAAAATATGACAAACACGCAAGCCTCCCACCTACAGGAACTTACTGATTTTGAGATACAAAAGAAGGTCAAATAGCTAGAAATAAATGTAACAAATAAATGCAGCTCGTTAATGGAAAATAACTACAAGGAGTTATTAAAAGAGATAAAGAAGGACTTAGAAAAATGGAAAGATCTTCAGATATCTTTAATGGGAAGGATAGCCACCATTAAAATGAATATACTTCCAAAGCTCATATTTCTTTTCCAAACAATCCCAATAATACAAAATTAAAGCTACTTTAAGGAACTCGATAAAATTACAACTCGGTTCATCTGGCAAGGAAAAAAGCCAAGAATCAAACTTAAAGTGATCCAAGATGTCAAGACTAGAGGTGGCTTTGCTCTTCCAAATTGGTCCTTATACTACAGAGCAGCATATATAACTTAGTTCTAGAAGATACAATGCATGATGAAACAGTTAGGAGAGTCATGATAAAATGGGCACAAAATCTGGGCCACAATATAGAATTAGACCAGTGGTCGCAAATTTGGAAAAGACACTTAAAAATTACAAGAGCAATAATGTATAAAGAAAATATATACAAAATACTCCACAGATGTTATGTTACCCCTGATATCTTGTCAAAAATTGACCCAAAATGTCCTAATACCTGTTGGAAATGTCAAACTAAAGTAGGGTCGTTCTTCCATATGCGGTGACAATGTGAAAAAGCTATACTATATGCCAAACACTGGAAGAGAACAGAACTACCAATTAAAAGTGAAACTATTAACAGAATACTGGAAATAGCAGAAATGGATAAACTTTCATTATTTTTGAAAAACCAAACAGAAAAGGTATTTGAGAATACTTGGTCAACATTTTATATTTGGATTGGAAACTATAACAACTTAAAAGTGGCATATAATTAAAACTTGAGGAAAGATTAATAAAAACTCTATTATCCTGTAAAAGTGATATGGATATGTAACGAATAATGTGGATAAGACAAAACTATTAGATAAGATTTGGAATGTTCACCCCATGCTTTTATATATGTCTGTTTGTCTTTGCATATGCAATAAAGATTTTTTTAAAAAAAGAGTTTTTTTTAAAGTACTAGTTTAGTCTGTAAACACTTATTTTAACCTGTCAGTGGTTTGTTCTTATGGTCAATGTTTTATGCTGAGCTGGGGCATTTTTAATTATGGATTTTAATATCACTTGATGCTTTTTTTTTATTAATTTTATTGTGTAGACTGCCTCTGGAGGCTTCCTGGAGAGGCAGCATAAAAATATAAATATAAAGTATAAAAATATAAATTAAAAAAAAACAAAAAAACTGACTGAATGAGGACAACAAACAAATGTTTATTACTATCCCCACCACCAAGAAGTATATATTTTAGCTCCTGAACAACAATTATCCCTGTCAGCTCCTTCAGGTTCTCCCTTTTTAAGCAAAATGTTGTGGTCACCAAGATTCATGTTCTGTATATGGGCAAATAATCAATATTTCTATGATTACATAGCTTTTTAAAATAGTGAGTTGGTGTTATTTTACACTACTTCCCCTATGATTGATTTTATGATTGTGAAGCTTCTTCATATTTAATCATCTCTCTTACCCATGCCACACTGTAGCATGGATATTTCAACAGTTTATTGGTTCTTATTTGAATTTTATTTCAGTCTTTTTTATAGCTTGGCTACTATGTGCTTTAATGTGTACACATATGCATATAGATAGAGAAATATGTAAATAGCTGTCTCCTGAAATGACAATTCTACCCTTTTTACTTTGCACTTTACTTTTTACTGCCTAGAGACACACCAGTGCCTTTGTCCTGTTCTTTAAGATACTTGGAATAAATTGAAACATTATATATTGTAAATTCAGCAGCCACAGTCCTTCAAAGATCTGTGTCATTATTCTTTCAAGTAGTTTGGAGAAGGACTATTGCAAAATTACTTCTTTTGGGCTGCTGCCACACGGGATGGCTGAAACACGGCTAAGCAGAGCCGCACCGAACTTGAGATGCCGTGGCGGGATCCCACGGATCCCCTCAGCCGCGGCGCATCGCTCCCCAGCACAATCAGATGCCGGGGAGGAAAGTCCGATGGGAGGGGGAGGCTGCCGAACTGCGCATGCTCAAGCATGCGCAGTACGGCCGGGGGCCGGGATGCGGCGGGGCAAGGACGCGCCGCCCGGTCCCATGGCAGCTTGTGGCGCTGGAAGGAATACAACCACCTAGGTAGGTGGTTCTTTTTTACAGTGCGGTAGGTATCGCCATTTGGGACGGAACAGGGATGGGCAGGCAACGATTCCCAGATGTTGCCGTGGGATCGTGCCCGTTTGCTCTGCCCCCGTTCCGTCCCGCTCCCGGCCCAAAAGGCCTCGTATGGACAGGAACTCTAATGGGTAAATTACAAATGATGCCCTAAGATTTTGACAGAACAGTATATTACAGTTGATCCATTAAAAATAGGTATATTTTCTCAAGCTAATACTAAAAATAACTCTGCTTTGGAAGAATATTTGCTTCTTCAGCAGTTATGAGGGTCTGTAAATATTTACATTTTTATCATAAAAAATCAAGCATATTTTGAAATTGTTCAATCATCTGCAATTTCATAATTCTTCTAAGGGCTAGGCTGTCTTTCTCAATCCCAAATATAGGAAGACTGTGTGGTGCAGTGGTGGAACGTCTGCTTGGTATGCAGAAAGTCCCAGGTTCAATGCTTAAAAGAATCTGGTAAGAAGGTGACATAAATGACCTCAGCCTGAGACCCCAGAGAACCGCTGCCAGTCTGAGTAGACAATATTGACCTTGATGGATCAAGGGTCTGATTAATTATGACGCAGCTTCATATATATATTCATATGTGTTCATGCTCCTGGTTTTGTAACTCCATAACCATTATCAGAATAATAATTTGCTGGCAAGTTCCACTGTTGCTGTACAAAAAGAGCTGGTTAGTCAGAATCAGTGGTGGTTCTATGGATAGAACTGGTATCATCAGAGCTAACAAGGAGAGAGTTTAATACAGAAGTGAAATAAATTATTACTTCAGTCTTTATTTACTTCGTTTATATTCTGCCATTCTCCTCAACCAAAGTGCCTTACATCATTCCCATTTCCTCTGTGAGGTAGATTAGGCTGAGATTCTTTGACAGACCTAAGGTCACCCATCAAGCTTCAATGGCAGAGGGTGGATTCAAATCTGGATCTCTCCAATCCCAGTCCATTGCTCTCTACCTTGCTGGTTAGAGATCAAAGCACAAAACAGAAAAAACGCTTTCCCTAAATCAGGCCTACAGAACATTTGGCCCACAAAGCCAACTGACCAGTAAAGAATTCAGCCCATCAGAGGGTCAAGGCCTCCTGTATGTCATTTCTAGCAGTTTCAAATCAGAGCTTTAGGTGGGAGAGTGCTGTCATTGGCCTAGCCCTGGTGAGGGCCTGCTTGCTTATGGTCCTCTAACTGCATGGTGGTGAATGGGAAAATCTAGGATTTTAGTTTGTTTTACAATGAAGTTTTTTGGGGGATAAGGGGGTAAATCAAGGATTTATATGTATCAATTGCAGTTTTCATCTATAACACAGGAATGATTTACTTATTATGGAAAATATATGAGGTATAATAAACCATTTTTCCTACTTGAAAACTTCCACTTCTTTAATAATGTATTTCTTTGAGTGTATGAATTCAACAATAAGAGCTTCCAGAGAGTCAACTGATGATCATGTATTCTGAGTACTTGTTATCTATATATCTAATTCTCAGCAGTCCCCTCTGTGTGTGGATACTTATTTCTGCAGCTAGAGGGCACAGTCTCCCCCAATGTTTTTTCTACAGACTCAGGGGACTCCGTAGGCTTGTGGAAAAGCCAAAAGGTTAAAAAAAAACTTGGGGAGAGTTGAATCGCCCCCCAATACCTTTTGAAATGGCCACCACAGGGTTATACTCCAGGCCCTGCCACACTGACAGTGAAAGATAGACTGATAGCTGGGGAAGGGGGGAGGAAGCAAAAAGCAGAACTGGATCTGGGATTGGGAAGGATTCCTCCTGCAGTATGAATGGCTAAATATAGCAGAGGCCTGGGGCTAGGATTGCCCAGGTTGGGAAATTCCTGGAGATTCTGTGGTAAAGTCTGAGGAGTGCAGAGTTTGGCGAGGAGAGACGCATCAGTTGGATATAATACCATAGAGTACACCCATTGTCTCCAGGAGGACAGATCTGTTGTCTGGAGTTCAGTTGTAATTATGGGGGATCTCCAGGCTGGCAAACCTAGGCCTGGAGGCTGGCAAACCTAGGCCTAGCAGCACCCTTTGGGTGACTTGATACCACCTGACTTGCATGGTTCAACTAGGCCTGGCTGCTTGCTACTGTTCAACAGCAGCCACCCTATGAAAGTCGGTGTAGTATAATGGTCAGAGCTTCAGAGCAGGGTTTGCAAGACCCAGGTTTAGATCCCCATCATGCTGTGGAAGCTCACTGAGTGATTTTGCACCAGTCACATACTTTCAGCCTAACCTACCTCATGGGGCTGTTGTATGGATAAAAAGGAGGAGAGAATCATGCAAACTGCTTTAGTCCCCACTGTGGAGAAAGACCATAGCTTTCCTCAGTAGAAACTGAAGGGGAAAAGGAGATGGAAAGCTGAAGACAGAGGGGCAGATAAAGGTAGGTTGGCTGTTGGGTGGGAAGGAGAGAGGGAGGCCAACTCCAGGTTGGGAAATCCCTGGATATTTGAGGGGTAGAACCTGGGGATAGTGAGGATTGAGGTAGGGAGGGACAGATATAATGCCATAGACTCCACCCTCCAAAGCAGTCATTTCTGCCTGGAGAACTAATGTTGCCAACCTCCAGGTGAGTGCAAACCAAGGAGAGAGATCACGGGAAGGAAGTGGAAAAGGAAACAAGCAACCATGATGTATTATGCCACAAAAGTCTCCAAAGACTAGAAATTTATTTTTCCAATATTCACTATGAAATACTACCAATGAGTTTGTTAAATGGATTAATCTTGTAATTATGTTATATAACAGTCAGTTGTTTGTACAACCTTGTGCTATTTTCTTGCTAACATTAATACTAATAATATAATTATATATTTTTGTAATTAAATGTAGGTATTTCGACGCTATTCACTTTGACAAAGTTGTACACAAAATGAGATGGTATGCATGATCCGTTGGTGTTGATGGTGTTTGAATTGCATCCAGTAAACTGAATATTGGAAAAAGAAAAGTCTCTTTGGAGACTTTTGTGGCATAATATATCACGGTTGTTTGTTTCCTTTTCCACTCAACCTCCAGGTGAGGGCTGGGGATCTCCTGGAATTATGGCTGATCCCCAGATGACAGAGATCAGTTCCCCCAGAGAAAATGACTGCTCTGAAGGTTGGAGTTTATGGTATTAGACCTGCTGAGGTAACTTCCAAGCTCAAACCTCATCCTTCCAAGGCTCCACCCTCAAATCTCCAGGAATTTCCCAACACGGAGCTGACAACCCTAAGAGGAACTGATCTCTGTATTTGAGCAATCCATTGTGATTCCTAGAGAGTGGCTGCTGCCACCACTGCTGGGGGAGGGAGAAGTAGGTGGGAGGCCAGAAGAGTGGCATAAAGAGTGATGGGGTGGGAGCAGGAAGAAAGTGACAGACAAAAGGGGGGAAAGAGAGAGAGTAAGAAAAGGGATGGGCAGGAAGGATAAAGAGTGTAAGAGAAGTAGGGGGAGAGAGGACGAAGCAGAGGTGGGGGAAATGGGATAGCCCCTCCTGCAAGTTTCTTGTGGGTCCCCACTTGTCCTTTATATTAAGAAATGTTTTATATATGACTTATAACTCACAGCATACAGCTGCATTTAACTGGTCTTCTGAAATGATTTTACTACAGAGGACGCTCTCCAATATTTTTTTCCTCACTGATCAGGTTTTTTAAATCATCTAAGTGTTGCTAGAGGCTTATGGTGACAATAGAATTATTCCAGCCATTTGTAGATTCATGCAATGCATAAAATACTTCTTTAATTGTGTGCATAGTTTTAACTCATCTAAAGCCGTTATCCTAAGTATACTTATTTGGAAGTTATTGCCATAGAAACTTCTGGAACTTATTTCAAAATAGAAGTTTTCAAAAACATCATGAAGATACATTTGTAAGAAAAGTATTTGAAAGCAACAGCCAGAGTGTTCAGGAGTGTTGAGTGAGAACCCCACTGAGTAGCCCCCACCCACAGCTTCTCCCCTATGGCTGGACAAATTCCCCTTGTTCTGTTTTCCGGGTCTTTTATTCTGTCCCTGCAGTAGCCAAGACATTATGTTTTATCCAGCACAATAGTTTGATTGTTAGGTACCTGCAGCGTAATTATTGTTCTGTGCACTAGGATTCATTGTTGGTGCCAGACAGGGTGTTGACAGTAGCTGTTCACTGGCTAACCAAGATCATTGCAGGATTGTATAAAAGATAATACAAAAGGGACCCACAAGCACCAGAGACAAAGACAATGTATGAGGTATATATGTGGGTCGCTTGTCATTCCCTTATCATGGCAAGGAGTTCAAGCAACATTACAATTTTAACAAGACTTTGGCTTTAAAAAAGAGGTTCTAGAATTCCAAATCCTTTATAAATTCAGTACGTTTAGTATTATTATTAATCTTGAATAGCATATTCCAAATATTTAACAGATAGTAAAAATGTGAAAATCTTCAGAGAAAATACAACCAAAATTATTTTCAAATACTTAGATGCAGATATTAATTACAACTCTTCTACAAACAGTATAAAAAACAACTGTATTCTATGTATTATATATCCCAATAATTTATAAATACTCTAAAGAGCATTTTAACTCCCTTATTAAACAAACAGCGAATCATCTCATTACATGGTAAGGTGGCTTACAATAAATCAGACACAACAGACATGAGAATAATAGCAGTAATACTAATTTCTCAGTCTCTTTCACAGGCAGAAGTTCTTAAAGTGCTTTGGATACGGAGAAAGGCAGGGCTGAGCAGATAGTCTTACTCAGCCCCCTCTCCATTTAGAACACAAATGGCACTGGTGTGTCTCTAGGCAGTAAAAAGTAAAGAGCAGCAGATTCTAAGGTAGAAGCTCATATATAGGGATGGACACAAACCTTGTCATGAACCTAATTCCATGACAAATATAGCCGGTGTGTGGTTCGTGAACCGAGGTTCATACCATCCCTATCTATGACCTCCCCATGACCCTCCACGTGGTTTTCGGAGGTTCATGGGGTCTATGGTGAGAAGCGGGGGGGGCAAACAAGAGAGATCACTGATATGGCTTGCATCCTTTTCAGCCTAACAGCAGGGCTGGTGTGCCCATCAGCTGTTAGGCTGAAATAGATGCAAGCTATTTCAGCAATCCCTTTCACTCCCCCTCCCTGCTTCCAAGTGTTCCCTTTAAATGGCTTTTGCATTCAGCACCACATACAAGTGAAGTCCAAGCACAAGTTTACCCAGAAGAGGTGAGCTCGCTGCTTGGACTTCACTCTCACTCAGCACCACTTGCAAAAGCCATTTAAAGGGAACGTTCCCTGTAAATGGCTTTTGCAAGATCTCCCCCCCCTTTATTTCTACTGGCCTTGGGGAGCAACTGTTAGCAGAAAGGAGGGAGGGAAGATCTGCAAGGAAGGCCTTACCCCCCCCCCTTCCATTCTGCTGGCCTTGGGGAGCTGCTGCCCACAGAAAGGAATGAGGGAAGCTCTCCCTGTCACATTACAAACCTCACAAAACAAACCAGTTTGTTAAATGGGGAGGTTTATGGTTTGTGATTCGTGTGACCCCATGAACCAGGATGAACCTCTATTTTCCTGGTTCATGCCCATCCTTACTCATATATCCCATATATCACATCAGTACACTAAGCTTTCCCATTGCAGCAAACAGCAGTTCCTTGACACTGTTTTAAGTCAGGAAAATGTCACTGGGACAGAGGAGACAACCCTCCTCTACCCATGCCTGTGTTCCAAATCCAAATCAGGTGGTCCCAGTTAGTCCCCAAGCATAGGGGCAGTTCAGCACAGCAGATAGCCCTGAATAGACACACCACATCCTTTGGAATCAGCAGTGGTTCTTATAGTGCCTTGAGCATAGGAGGGTAAACTTGAGCCTTCGCCTGTCTGAAACACACCGTTTCCTCGAGAAACAGAAACAGAAAAGTGAATAATATTAAAGTGGCAATGTGGTGGCGCGGCTTGGCGGAGCCTGCAAAAAGGACAGAGCCAGAAGCTGTGACTGCCGCGGGGCTGCGGACCGGAAAGGCGGGCCCACCAGAGGAACATCATCAGAGGAAGATCCGCTCCAGGGGCCAGCAGAACGCCGGGAACCAAAGAGATGCCGCAAAAAAAAAAACAACAACAAAAAAAAAACATCGGAGCCTTGCTGCCTGGGTGTCGATGGGGATGTCACCCCCCTCAACTCTGTGGCCCAAGTTAGGTAACTATAAATAATTGTAAACTGCTCAGAGACCCCTTGGGGGGTCAGAGCGATATAGAAGTCGAATGATAAAATTAAAAAAAAGATAAAATAATATCCCTAACATTGTAATAATGTTGAATTCCATCCCTTTTTATATCTTCATATCCTATAATCCACACTGTAGTCTTCGTAGTCTTTTCTGTTGAATTTTTAGAATATTGTTTTAAGCCTTTTTATTTCTTCCAGAAGATGTGTAATAACTTTCCTATTCAACTGGGGATCAGTACATGAGTATGAATTCACTCCTCTCCCAAATATGGCACAATATGGACTTTGTACCGCCTGATTCAGATACTACTATTATATATTCATTGATGCCTGTGTCTTGTATAATATAAAAATTAGCCACTGGGGGATTCTCTATTCCAGAATTACTTTGCATAGTTTACACATGTATGTTATCTGTTTGAATAGATAGTTATTGTGACCAACAGAGAGAGCTACAACAGAGATTGTATCATCAGTAAGGAACTGAAAATGCAGCTTTTGGTCAGAGTACTAAGGATGGAGTTACGCTTATTGTTAGTTTGTTCCACAGTTGCTTGTAATAAATCCTGAGTAACTGAAGCTAGGCCTAGTCTTTAAATGATCATTGTCTGTCCACTGCTTGATTTTGCTAGTGATTGTTAAAGCACACTGATCCTGAGTTAAAATGGGCTGGAGTTTTCAAAGATCCAGCTTTTTTTCCTCCTGATTGCTCTCCAGATCTCTGAAAGATGCAGCCCCAGGAAACTAAGGGAAGTCTTCCACTATCTACAGCCTTTTCATCTGCCAATTATTCTCTTTCTTTGTTTCCCAAACTTTAAACAATACTGTCTGCCCCTGGGAGGATAAAAGATAGTAAACAACAGCCAAGCAGAAAGCCAAGGGCTTTTTCTATTTGTCTGTGGTTCTTGGATCACCTCAGTATAATCTTTTGGGCACACAAATTCAAACGAGAATCTTGGTTTTTGTTGTTGTTTTTGTTTCTCTTGATGTTACAGTTTCTCTTGGCCATTGACCCAACTTTTGCTAGCCAACTTGACTACCATTTTCTCATCTTCATAACTACAAAATCTGGGAAAGTGAGAGGAAGGTAGAAGAATTCTGGTGATAGTGGAGAACATTAGTTATGGTAGAGTCCTGGTGTTGGGCTATTACATGCAGAACTGAATTTTGAAGGGAGGTTGGTTTTGACTTGTAATGACTCAGGGATTTTCGTTTTTTGTGAGTTTGCTTCAGAACATTCTATCACTTCATTTGAAAATTTACTGCTATTACTGGTCTTTCCCAACACCCCTATATTCTCCCATCTAGCAATCTGTACAGGGCACATGCCTTTCCATAATTCTTTCTCCATTCATGCAGGGAGTATGCAGATCTGCTTTTACCACTAAAATTAATCAAGATATGTTAAAAATTACATATTGATATACTTGACTTTTAATCCAGTTGATCAGTAATGAGTGTTACCCGTATTTTCCGTGTGTGGTGTTGTTTTTTTATCACCCCTCTTTTTCTTTAGTTTATTTCTTTTTAGGTTGGGACACTGGAATAGAGTTCCTCAGTGTTAAAATATCCTATCCATGGGAACTGAGGGAATATCAATAATAATTAAGAATATACAATAATGTTATTCTGTATTATTAATGGAATATTCTGCTTTGGGAGGGGGGAGAATCATTGTGACTAGATATGATTTCCTAAATTGAGAATTATGTTTATTTTTCAGAATCTTAAAAGTAGACATTAGGAAGTTAAGAACAATAAAAGATATTCAGAGAAAGGAATAATAATAGATTTGTGGCATTGCTAATTTTTTTCTAACCTTACTGTATTCCACTGCTATAATATGATGCAAGTACATGCTTTTAGTTGCTAACCAGTATTGTACAAAATCCTTGCCTTTCATAAATATCTTCAAGGGCCACACTTTTCACATTTTGCATCTGAACAGCTGTTATTTCAAAATGATTTTCAGATTTTCTCAGAGTCATAGAAATGGGTAAGGATTCAAAATGTATGGAGGTTTTTACATATCAGTTTCTTGAACTGTACATGAATGTATTTCCATTTCAGGTGGGACAGCATCCAGACAGAAAGGATTTCTGGGCTGTATTCGTTCTTTGCAGCTAAATGGAGGAGCACTTGACTTGGAAGAGAGAGCAAAGATAACCCCAGGTGTAGAACCAGGTTGCCCTGGACATTGTAGCAGCTACAGTAGCTTATGCCACAATGGAGGAAAATGCAAAGAGAGATTCAGTGGATTCTCTTGTGACTGCACTTTGTCTGCCTATGAGGGGCCATTCTGTAAGAAAGGCAAGCATAAACTGTATATTTATTTGTTAAAATATCAATCTAATTATATCAATTGATGTTCATGATTTAGTTCAAATTTTAATTTTCTTAAATTGCTACTGATATTTATTAAATACTGTGGTGTTATTTCTATTTTTAAAAAGTTTGTTGAATATTTTTTCTAATCTTTATCTAACAGTAACTCTGGAGGTGGTAGCTATCCTGTTGGACTGCAGATAAGCTTCTTATGTGGGTCTTCCACAGGATTGTGCTTTTTAAAGCTGACAGCTACAGTAATCTGTAGCATAAGAGTTCCCTGTATGATGCAACTTTACTACTATTTAGGGCATGTTGCTAAAACCTCGGCAAGCAGGTATATGCAGAGTAGTCCTATTGACATTCATGAACTTAATGACTTCAGGGCTTTTTTTTAACTATCTTTTTTAAAACTATCTTTAAGGTTATTTTAAAACTTGGGAGTGTTACCTGTCTAGAATCTTAACTGAAGAAGTGAGCCGTAACTCACAAGAGCTCATACCCTGCCACATATTTTGTTAATCTTTAAGGTGCTACTGGACTCTTGTTCTTTTTTACTGCTACAGACAGACTAACATGGCAACTCATCTTGATCTATTACCTATCTATACTTCACTTTAAGACAATTCTTATATGTCAGTGTTTCACTTCTTTTAGCAGCACTTTTAAACATTCACAACTGCCTCTCTAACTAACTCTAATTGGCTTTCAGCAGGTCAGACATAAAATTTAGGTTTGAAGAGATTAGGTGTGGAGATATGGTTGTATTTGTACTTATTGAAATTTTCATTTTATTTTTGCTTAATGAAATATAAATGGAAATGTGTCCGAAAGTTAAAGATGATAAAATATTTAAAGTCGAGTTCTGAATAGTCAATTGGACTGCCTGCCACTATAGGCAAACTGTGCAGGTCCCAGCATCTCTTTCTGTACCCAGTCAACGGCTGAAGCAAACCAGGGATGAAGCTGAAGTGCTTTGTGTTGAAATGAGATGAATATGAGGTGGAAAAGCCAAAGTGAGGTCTTTCCCAGAAAAGCCAAGCTTGCAGGACTGGAGATCAGAAAAAGATCTGGCTAAATATGAGCAAGGCAGAGAGCTTGTGAAATTTCTCAGTGGTAAGGATGTCTGTGATTTGAATGGAGCAAGACTCCAAGCCAATCTCAGAAGGTTTTCTCCTTGGCTAGCAGGATTGAGATATACTAATATGGCTGGAAATTAGCTTGGTCTTAGAATTTCCCTATATCCATGAGCAATGAGGGGCTCATAAGAATAAGCACTGATAAATCATGACTAATTTCTCAACAATTGTGCTGATCAGTAGTGCTGAATAGAGATTCTATTGTGTTATTTTTTAAAATAAATGGGTTTATTTCAGGATTATATTAACAAAATATTAACAAAATAAAACTGAAATTGTTTCAGAGATCTCTGCATATTTTAGAGCTGGCTCTTCAGTAACGTACAATTTTCAGGAGACATACACCTTGGCTAAGAACTCAAGCTCTCATGCAGCTTCATTTCATCCTGATATATCACTAACTAGAGAAGCTATCACATTTACATTTCGAACCACATGGGCTCCAAGCTTACTTCTTTATGTAAGCTCCTTCTATAAAGAGTATCTTTCAATTATTCTCACCAAAAATGGTGAGTATGCCCTTTTTAATGATTTATCAAAGGTACCATTTCAATCACTGTTAATGTTTATAATACTTTCAGTTATCAAGCTACTTTCAGATCCTTATCTTGTTTATATTATTGTTAAATTTCCTTGTTACCAAAAGAGATGCTAGGCTAAATATTACTTCTACCAGTATAGCATCATACATTCAAGTCTGCAGGGTGTGTGAAGATGTATATTCATAATATGGAAATAGCCTCATTAGTGAATGCTATATATTTTGGCCAAAAAGAAAGACTGAAGCATAATTATCTTCATGTCCAGGGACATACAAATCTTATAGAGTGCTATGTCCAACTGGCTAAAGTCTAGGAAGAGGACTGCTTCTTGCCCCATCATTTATTTTATTAAATAGAAGCAGCTGTGGGCCAAAATCCTTCATTATTGTAACCATAACATTAAGATGTTCTGTCTCAAGAGAAGTCTGTTAGAGCTAGATAATTTCAAAAGAAACAAGTTAATTTTTAAAAGTTAAGTGGATATTCTAAGTCAGACCTAATTTTATCTATCTGGTTTTATGATGTTGATTTGTCATTGTAATGATTTTCAGTGTTGTTAACTTATAGTTTTCCTTAACAAGAACAGCATGATGGATTTTTAGAATAAATGAAAAAGTACCACATGCATGCCTTATCAAATATGCAAACATGAAGACAAATAGATACAATCCTTGTGTGGACCATAGGCACAAGAGATAAAAAAATAATTCAAAGGTCAACTAGTCACTTTGTGCCTGGGGATGGAAATAATTGTAGACTATATATGTATATTTGCAGTCACAAAAACACTTTTTGGAATCCCCCCAAGTTTGGATATATGGAATAATAGATGCATACTTGTGAAAAGGACACGGGTGAGCTCAAGAACATTGTGTACGAAATTTGGTACCACTGTGAGGCATCCATTAAACTATTAAGATTTTTAGATTTAAATCCATGCTAAAAATCAGTTTTGACAAGGAGCTCTGTAGCAATTGATGCACATCTATACATAATATGACTTTGAACTAACTTGTTTATCAAACAAAAACAGTTGGCTTAAACTGAAAATCGAAATCCACTGATTTTGTAGGAGTGTCTACCTAGAAACTCCCTTGGAATTAATTGTACACTTTATTTGACTTTAAAAAACCCTTATAGTGTAATAACAGAGTGACCAATGGGAGCTGATGGACTATTGGTGAGATGCTGACAGTTAAAACCATTGAGAGGAGAGTTAGAACTGGGTGACTAAGGAGCTGAAAGCTTAAGCCAGCATGTGGCAGAACAGCAGCCTGATGCTGGCTGGGAGAAAGTCAATTTGTAACAAAGAATACTGAATGTCTGACTAGAGCTCTGGTTCAAAAGTTCAAGTGTAGAGAAACTTTGTAACTGACTATCTGAATTGCTCTAATTTTGTTTTTAACCCTTAAATAAAAGTTAACTCCTTGTTTAACCCTGTGGACTGGATGTGTATGGTCTCAGGGAAAGAAACAAACAAGTACATATATAAAACATCTTGGGGGGGGGGGAGAGAGATGAATAAATGGTGGCAGTGTGTGACTGAAGAAGCATTGGTGTCCCAGTGCTGGGGTCTCTGTGAACTGTCTGATTGAGGTATGATTGTTAAAGAGGCTGGCACTACCCTATCTGGTGGTGTCTCTAAAACTGGGAGAGAGTACCTGGTATGTGAAAGGGTCACAGTTCACTATATGTTTAAAAGACACAAGATGGGTAATGAACTGTGACTGCCTGACCTACCCATAACCTGGAACCTGTGTGAGATCAATTGTGGAGGGTGGTAGGGTTTGTGAGTAGGGGGGTCACACTATGGTTTAATTTAATTATTGTTAGTTTGTAAAAACAGGATTTAGTTTGCAAATGATCACTTAAACATCAGTTTGTCTCAACACATGCTGCTTTCATTGCCTTTGGACTATAGCTGGGAGGACAGTGCTGGGACATAAAACCTTAGTTAAGACTAACTGTGGTTAATAAATCAACTTCAAACCATGGTTTCAGACTCTGGTTTGATATACCCAAACCAAAAGTATTTAGTGGGGTGGCCTGTGTTCAGACTAACCATAGATAGTTTAATTAAACAATGATTTTCATTGGTATTGTCAAAAGTCCCTGTCCCACCCCCAGGTAAGGACTTTTGGTTACAAGGGGGGTGCAGCAAAACAAAGTTACAAAATACCAGAGAGAGACTAAATCTCACTCTAGTCTTGGTAGGTGCCACCAGTCCTTTCAATCTATCATGACAGCCCAGAAGAGAAAGGACAAGTATCTTGTCTTCTCAGGGAATTAACAAGAAAAGTCAGCTCTGCAGAGTGGGACTGCAGACTGAGTTTCCAAACACAAAATAGTCAACTGGTAGGTGGTCAAAGGCCAAGGCTCTGGATAAAGGCTTAGAGGTCAACGAAGGCAAAAGCCTCAACAGAATAAAAATATAGTTATTTATTTAAGGTGCAAAAATAGTTAAACAAGACTAGACAGTGAAGGAAATAAAACAATTAAACCTAAGCTTTTCCAGCATATCTAAAACATAGAATCAAGGTTCCAGTTGCCCTTCTGGTTCATCACAGGCAGTTAGTTCCAGGAATTCAAGATGGTCATGGCTTTAGTCCTTCCAAGCACCAATCATATGGGATGCCAAGTTGGGAGCTGTAGGGCCACTGACTTACTTGTGTGCCAAGTGCTCACCGAGCTCTGCACTGCTCACCCATAGTACAAAAACTAACTAGATTTATGGAGAGGGTCTCTGATTGACCTCATGCCTGGTAGACCAATCAGACACCCAAGAGATGATGTAACTCTCTTTTGGCTGCTAGGCACATGATGTAATGTATTCAGAAGCTACCATGAATGCATTAGCTGTTGTGAAACACCTCATAAGGAAGCAATGTTAAGCTTCGTCTTGGGCAGGGATTCAAGCCCAAGACAAATGTATCCAATCACGTTCAAGCAAGCTGTAAGCGGGAACAAAGGTGATTGGCTCTTATGCGCTCAATCGTATTGGTTGTTATGTGTACAGTAGGCGTGGCTATATTAGCCGGGAATTGTTTAAAAGCAGGACAGCTGCAATGTAAAAGCTGTTCTGGCTATCAGATGTTGATCCGTGTTAGAGAAGTGTTCGAGTTGAAGAATAAAGTTGTGTTCTTGCTGAAATCACTCTCTGACTATTTGTTAAGCTCACGACTTAACACATGACATCCAAGGATGGACTAGAGGGGTAGAGAAATGAAACCGTACTGCAGATAGGTCACACCCATTCCCACACAGGTGCCCATAACTTCAGTTGCTTGGAATGTGCTAATTGGAAGGTACAGGGGCAGTTGGTACTCCCTAGCACTTCAGCTTTATTTATTTATTATTTTTAATTTGTATCCCGCCTTGCTATTAGGCTAGCAAGGTCACTGTGTTCTAACTGTCTCTGACCATCTCTGGGAAGATTTCCGTAGGCCTCTCTGCAGCCTGAACCAAGGATTTTATTTCTCAGAGCAAAGCAAGAAACCATTTTTTTTTTACAGGTATCTGTGACTGAACCTGAAAGCAGAGTTTACAAAGACAGATTAGAGTCTGCTGTTGTACCCCAGGACATGTTTCCACCTAGCATTTCCCCTATCTGAGCTGACTAAATTGATCTTGATAGAGATCCCCATATTTCAGGGGACTTCAATATTCACTTCAAGTCTCCTTTATCTAGTGTAGTCAGAACATTGTGGTCTCCATAATGACCATAAGACTGTCTCAATTTCTTTCCAACAGACAGACAGGAAGACATAGGCGTAAACTATGGGAGGCACGGGGGCTTGGGCCTTCCCCAAATTTTTCGTAGGAACTTAGCCTTCCTCAGGCAACCAGTGCCAGGCAATATTGACTTTAAAACTTTCCCCTGTGGGTTTTTTCCTTCTGTGCTAGAAAGAAGAAAGTCAGGCTCACCTTCTTAGAAAAGCGAATTAAGCTAGCAGGATAGACAGTGGAATGGTTAAACATCCCCCTCCCTTCTCCAAGCATATATGGAGATGTACCAATTGCTAAAGAATTTTTAGGAAGACAGATCTCTGGAGACAGGAAAAGCTGAGCTGGGAAAGAGATTTGATAACATTCGTTGCAACAGGAACAGAATGGCTCTTGCAGCTGGATCCATCAGGTTTTTGGTTGTATCTTTGCACAGTCTAGGTTAATAACTAAGGTTTTTGATATCCAGAACATATCAATCCTTGAATATGTGTGGTATCTGTTGGAAATGAAAGTATAGTCCTTAATCCTGGCTGTCTCCTCCACCCACTTTCAGTGTAGTAATAGTCAGACTGTGAAGTCTCTGTTGGGCCCAACTTACTAGCTGGGTTCCAATTTACATTTTTTTTGGGGGGAAGTATATCTTTATTTTATTTTACTTGGGTCTATATATCCTTGATTGAAAACAGTTGGGGGGTTTTTCATAGTAGTGGGGGGGGGGGCTGCTTCAACCACCCCTAAACTCTTTCAATTTTAATTTCATTTTTAAATGGCAACCATATCTGCATGAACAAGAAAGGGGGGGGGAGACATGCAGATCAGAGGCCTTTTAAAATTTCCTTTTGCCCTGTGTGCAGCCCAGAGAGAACATTGGCAAGAAATGTGCACTTTGTACATGTTCATGCTTTTCATTATGGTGTGTTGCAGTTTCAAAGGGGCAACTAACCATGATGTATAAAAGGAATGACAGGATTACCCATTGGAAACAATGGGAGTGGCTTGAAGGCCCATTGGAGATAATGGGAGCCAGGAAAGCCAATTACTTGCATGGGCTCCACTGAAATACATTGCAGCACAAAAAAAGTTGCAAAGAAAATGCGGAATGATTTTTCCATTAAGATCTTTGGGCCCAGATAGGCTATTCTGGGACTAGAATGACAGCCCCCAGAGTGTAAAGACACTCCCTAGGGATAGAATCTGTGCTCTGGGACTAGAATGACAGTTCCCAGAGTGGAATGATGATCCCTAGCAATCTGTGATGCCATAATTTAGTAAATTTCAGTACAAAGTACCCTTGTGAATAAGGCAAAACCCAGACTCCTGTAAATGAACATCCAGGAAAACTTTTAAAATGTTCCCCTACAGGCTTTTCTGTGTTGCTTCCTTACTGACAAATTTGTGACCATTTTGTCTTATGCAAATTGTATGTATATTTGCAGATCTTAAAGTGACTATTCTAAAAATGAATTTTTAAAAAGAACACGGCAGGAGACTGCTGAGATACTACTATAACCACTGGACCACTCCCACCTTTTCCTGGGTTTAGCCCTGTCCTTTTAATATGGTTGCTTGTTCTGTCAGTGCTCTGATGTGCCTCTGGAATGAAGAGACAACTAACCTGTGAACATGATTACCCCAAAGCATCATCTCAAACTTGGGAGAACTCATTCAGCTCACTGGTTTACTGGGAAGTTGAAAAGTACTGGGTTTGGACATGTGGCATAGTGATCAGCTCATAGTTTATTAACTCACTGGAAATTAGAAGACAAACTAGATGGTCTGCGACCAGCTTTTATCCGTGCATACACAAACTCAAAACACCCCCCACTCCCTGTGATAGGTTCTATTTACACGACCTAGTCCCCATAGGTACATACCAGGATCCTACCAGTCTATTGTTCCTAGACTTGAAGGTCTGTTCGACTGCATGGCCAGGCTAATGCTGGTGAGGCTATCTTAATACATAACACCCCTCCCCCCATAGTTCCAAAATCCTAAC
Source organism: Gekko japonicus (assembly GCF_001447785.1). Classification (NCBI taxonomy): domain Eukaryota; kingdom Metazoa; phylum Chordata; class Lepidosauria; order Squamata; family Gekkonidae; genus Gekko; species Gekko japonicus. Next base: position 377,950 of record NW_015161452.1, read on the forward strand.
AAACATCGTCTTTGAGATACTCTGGACGTCTCCACTCGTAGGAACCTCTATTGTAGTTGGCTGATCTCTCGGGTAGATCGAACGGCGCGGCTCCGCCGTAGGAACCTCTATTGTAGTTGGCTGATCTCTCGGGTAGATCGGGGGTGGTTGCTGGTGTTGTCCTGGAAGTTGGAGAAGACTTAGGAGTCTCCACAGGAACCAAGGCAGGAATGGGAGCCGGAACTGTTTTGGGGATCGCTGGCTCGTTTGTGTGCTCTTCTGGTTCTTGCACTTCTTCACCTTCGCTGTCCTCAGCATCTCGGGCCTCAGGGTTTTCCAAGGGAAGAAGGTATTGGCACAAGTGGTCCATGTGCCTCTGCAGGATCTGACCCTCTTCTGTCGAGACTTCATAGGAGAGGGGTCCCGTTGCCCTCACGACTCTGGCTGGGATCCACTGCAGTCCTCATGCAAAGTTTTTTGCACAGATGGGGTCTTCCAGGAAGAACCTGTGGGGTGTATCTTGGGCTTCAGTGCCCAGCGGGTGGTCCAGAGCCCGGTCTGGGTGTAAGCGATCCAGCTGGATCGTGAGGCACCGGCCCATAAGGAGTTCCACTGAGCTGCATCCGGTGGAGGTGTGGGGGGTAATCCATTGACCAAACAGGAAGGCTGCTAGCCAGTGGTCCCAGTCACCATGGGTGATCTGGCGAAGCGCTTCTTTGGTCATTCACACCATCCATTCTGCCTCTCCATTTGCGGCCAGATGGAAAGGCACAGAGCAAACATGGCGAATTACATAATATTGTACAAAGTCCTGGAATTCGGCTGACATAAATGCAGTTCTGTTGTCTAACACCAGGGTATCGGGGATGCCATGCATGCAAAATATATTCCACATGGTCCTGATAGTGGACCAGGATGACGTTGAGGTGACCGGGACTACCTCAAGCCATTTTGAGTATGAGTCCACCAGTATGAGGAATATTTGACCTTGGACTGGACCCGCAAAGTCCAGATGCAGGCGGCTCCATGGTTTGTTTGTGGACTCCCACAGTCGCATTGGTGCCCCTGGAGGTGCCGGTCACATCTCCTGGCATATTTGACAACGTTTGACTATGTCTTCTATCTCCTTGTCCATGCCTGACCACCAGACGTAGCTGCAAGCCAGTGCCTTCATGTGCATGATTCCCGGGTGAGTCTTGTACAGAGCAGCGAGTACTCAGTTGTGCAGTGGAACACGGATGATTACCCTGCTTCCCCAAATCAGGCAGCCTTTGCGTGCTGACAGCTCATCCTACCGGGAGAAGAAGGCAGTGAAGTCAGGGCCCACTCAACCAGTGGGCCACCCCCTCCCCACACAGTCCAAAACTTGGGCCAGCACATGGTCCCGGCCGGTGTGCCAAGAGATTTCCATTACCTGGTTTGTTGGGGAGGTCTTCGAGCAGCATGATCTGGTGCACCAGAGCCGGGTCCAGATCACAGGAGGGCAGCGGGAGGTGGTTGAGCACATCAGCATGGCCCATTGCTTTACCCAGCCTGTGTAGCAGAACATACTGGTAGCCGGCCAAGAAAATGGACACTCACGGTGGAGCATCTGGGGAGTCTGCCAGCCTGGACTTAAAAAGCCCAAGAGTGGCTTGTGGTCCGTAAGGATGGTGAAGGGCCGCCCAAATGGGTAGTCATGAAACTTCCGGACCCTGCCGACGATAGCCAAAGCCTATTCGTCTATTTGAGCGTAGTTGTGCTCCATCGAATACTTCACCAGCCAGTAGAGAGAGGGTTGGGGGTGGGGTTAGTTTCCAGGAAGGGCTAATTAGAGTCAAGATGCAAAACTGAGAAACCTGTAGGAGAACATTGCAACCTCACAGTGTGGGCACTCAGTGGCGGACCTCAAAGTAGTTGTTTTATTGCAAAGAAATTTCAGAAACAAACTAGAATGGGAGATTGCTGAATTACAAGTTATTACAACACCCAGGACAACTGCTGAATTACAAGTTATTACAACACTCAGGACAATGGAAGCCCCAGGGCTTAACAGAGGTATCATATTCTTATCTCACTACACATGCTACATCACTCAGTTCTTGCATCTGTTTGTTAACTCTTTTATTATCTGTATGCTAACTTGCTGCTATTCACAGGTCTTACCAACTACTTTAATACAATTTTAGTTAAACTTATTGCTCAGTTACTTATGCATCTTGACTCTAATGAACCTTTCCTGGCAACTACCCCACCCACCCACTTTCTACCTATCGTAATGGTTGGTGAAGTCTGTTTCAATGTATCTGAAGAGGTGTGCATGCACATGTAAGCTTATTCCCAGAATTAAACTTTGTTAGTCTTAAAGGTGTCACTAGTCTGTAACCATTTCTGCTATGTGATCTTTGTCAGGCAGTTGACAAGAGGAATGTGTCCTGGCTGTTTCATCACCTTTGTCTTCTGTTATGTATTAAGATAGCCTCGCCAGCGTTAGCCTGGCCATGCAGTCAAACAGACCTTTGGATCTAGGAACAATAGACTGGTAGGATCCTAACATGGACCAATGGGCTCGCGCGGATCCTGGTATGTACCTATGGGGACTAGGTAGTCTGTTTCAATGTATCTGAAGAAGTGTGCATGCACATGAAAGCTTATACCCAGAATTAAACTTCATTGGTCTTAAAGGTGCCAACTGGATTCAAATGTTGTTCTGTTGCTTTAGACCAACAGGGCTACCCACCAGAATTGGTTAGAAACTTGAAAAGAAGTTAGATTGAAAACATTCATGTTCATCCATGTTGTCCAGAACCATAGGTTAGAAGCCAGATATAACTTCATGAGTACATATAATCATTCTTTCAATAGGGAGTTCACATTTAAGTACTTGGAAAATTGAGCTGCTGCCTGGTACAACTGAACTTTGGTTTGTTTAATGTGTTAAATATAATAATTGTTGCAATACTTTTCTTCCTGTCTTTTATTTTATGATAGGGTTTCCATCTCTTCTCTGTACAGCTGTTATTTAAGATGTTCTTTTAGAAAAATGAAATATAATTTTTCCAATAGCTTTTTGAGTGTATTTCAGAAAATGAAAATATTATATTGCTATTGTATGTGCAACTGTCTTGAAACTAAAATACCATTTTCTCAATTTCTTCAGGAAGTTTACAGATCAGGTACAAGCTAGATAGCCATCAAGATCCTGACAGCTTTAGCATCAATTTCAAAAGCATGGCCGATGGGCAGCTTCACCGTGTGAAAATTAACAGACAAGAAGAAATGCTATTTGTGGAGGTAATGCAAAAAATGTAGATTGTCATCAAAGAGGACAAGCCCCAAAGCAAACCAAAAAACACCACCAGGCTTCCACTGTGCAGGGAGAATCTTCTTTAAGTAGAGTCTTTGAAGTTCACCTTTTCCCATTTTAAAAAAAAATTAAAATTCTTTCACATTTCTTTATAAAAATGACAAAAAGAAAATAATTCCAGTTCCTGTCAGCCTACTAACGAATATATATGACTGTATACAGGCAATAGTAGAAGTAGAACAGTGGGGTATACAGAAGTATGAGGCAGTATCCCCTATCAACAACTGAAAATTAATAGAAGGGGGAAGGCTCGTTTTGGAGGTAGAAAAGTTATCTTGCTTCATTTTCATAATGTTGAGTTTCCTTTATAATCAAGGTGCACATTTTTTCTGACATAAAATGGGAGGCACATTTAACACTTACAATTGAAAAGATTATATTTTCAGTCTGGAAGAATTACTTTCAAAGGAGATTTCTCTATATTTCTACACGTATTATAGCATGCCTTCTTATTTGAGGACATGCACAGATTGCTCACTCATCAAATAATGCAACAGGCAGGCATCTTAGAGAGAGGGCAATTCTGTGTCTGCATTAACAATGGTAGAACTCCCTTGGTTCTAATTGTAATTGGCTACCAACAAGAAAATGCCTACTTCTTAAATTCACTACCTTTTTTTTGTATATGGGTGTGCGTGCATGTGTGTGTACATGCATGTATCTCTGCATGTGTGTAAGTACATGCATGTTCATAAGCTGTTGCTTCAAGATTTTGATGAAGTGGCCACAGTCACTGGAAAACAACAGTCACTGGAAAAGACAATAATGCTAGAAAAAGCTGAAGGCTGCAGGAAAAGAGGCAGACCCAACTTGAGATGGACTGACTCAGCCAAGGAAGCCACACCCCTCAATATGCAAGACCTGAGCAATGCTGTAAATAATAGGCCATTTTGGAGGTCATTAATTCATAGTGTTGACATAAATCGAAAGTGACTTGATGGCACTTGAAACACACACACAATGAGGTTGCTACATACATTTTAAAAAAATTGATTCCCCCCCCCCCACAACACACTAGCCCTTTACTTGTGGCATTTAGTGCGCTTTGAGACAATTTTGGACATGAGATCTTAGGGAGTTTTTGTCCTGGTCAATTTTGCTCCTGAGGAATTTTTGAATGGTACTCGAAAGTCTTAGAGAGGAAGCACAGTATGCTGTTCAAGGAAAAATAGGTTTTAAAAATGTTATTCAAATGACAAGGCATTACTGTGCTGATTGAATAGGGTTGGAGCTCCAGTGCTGTGTATCAGGTAGACATGTGGACTAGAAGATAAGAGATCTGGGTTCAAATTTCTGAGCTTCCCTGAAACTCTCAGCGTGATTATGGACCAGTCACATTCTAACCTACCTGGTGGTGAAGATAAAATGGGGAAGGGAGAACCATGTACTTTGAGGTCCTTGTAGGATGCATGGGATAAAAATATATTTGATAGATTGATTGCATTACTACCTTTTATTTTCAAGGGCATAAATGCTCATGTAGATAATTAACTATGCAAAACCTTCATATATATTATTCAGAGCTTTCCTGGGCATTGCTTAAAACTTTGCCAAACCAGTTAGGCAAGTTACCATAGTGAGACAGAAATAATGAACATGTATACTACTGTAGCTAGGGATGATTCTATAATGCTACCTTCGCATCTCTCAAACGATTCACCTGTGCACCGAAGCCTATTATGTGCAGTTCACTTTTGTTTTATTAGAGTTGGGAAGCACATATGAAAGAAAATATAGATTGATTGTGCCTGATTTTTAAATGTGTTACTACTTGAGACTTTTACATACCTGAGTGGAATTTGCACTTCTGCTAGGATTAATGAGAAAGATACCCAGAAAATGTTTTTATGCCTACCTTGTCACACATTTTTCTGAAGGGACTGAAAAACTAGCTTGTATAAAACTTATCTAAATGCAATAGCATTGAATAGGCCATATTATGCAAAAGCCACAATCCAAAAATGTATAGAACTATGAGCTGGCAGAACATGGATACATACTGTTGTAAGTATTTGAATGCAAGCAATGTATGTAATGATTTAAAAAAACTCTCACAGAATAGTATGCAATTGTTTCAATTTTAAAGTTCATTCTGAGATAAGGGAGCTCTTTTATGTTTGGTAAGAAAACATTTCATGAGGCTTGCAATTTATTACAAATGAATAAAAAAGGAACTACCTCCACAGAATATATAACAACAGCTGTTCACTACTTAAATACCATTTCAGACCCAATAACTGTGTTCAAAAAGAGGTATACTAAGTTGTTTGTAAAACAGTTATATGTGTTTTAACCAATGGCACAATATTTGAGATTTGGTCTCTTAAACATTATGATGCCATTAATGAGTTTTTTCTTGTTGTTCCCTGCCTGTTTGACCCTTGCCTTATGCTACACATTCCTATTGAACTGTCTCCCATTTTGCTACTGTTTGTGTCTTGCTGAACAATTGTGAAGGTTAACCAGAATGAAAGGATGAGATTCAGACTGTCTTCGGATACACAGTTCAATGCAATCAAATCCCTCATACTTGGCAAGATCTTAGGTAGGTACAGTTCTGCACTTTCCCCCTCGAAGCATGAATCATAAATGTCATCACACCATGTAAAAAAATAACCCTAATCTTGTTGAAAAACATTTCTTTTTAGCATTTGATTAGGCAGTGAGTGACAATCAAGGTGTAAGCTTCATTCTTGTCAGAGTGCATTGATAATCACTGGTAAGTGCTTCTAGCAAGATGAGCAAGTGGGTTCCATTAAAAATAATTTCATACTTATCTTTTCCATTTTGCAATCAGACATAATGAAACATGGCATTTTCAATACAGACTAACAAAGAAAAGGCTAAATCACACTCAAATCATAGGTAAAGACAACGAATTAGTCACTAATCAGTTGCCTAACCTGCAAATGTTCCTTCTTTTGGAACAATGCAGAACTGGGAACGTCGTCACAGAAGTTCAGTGTTCAAATGAATTAATCTATAGATGGTGATCAAAGATTAGATTCAACAGCAGGACCCAACACAATCACAATCATATCACATTAGTGTGGTATTCTCTTGTGATAAGAACAATCAGAGTGCATCATGGCTCCTCCTAGTGCTTATCTATTGGGGAAAGATGGATTTGTCTCTGACATTTACATGCTATAGACCAACAGTGCAATTGAGTTTCTACGAAGTTTATAAACTGTGATGCAACTTTAATGTTCTTCATTTAATATCATCTAGAGTTCCCTACTAATCAACTAAGAATGAAAGTATGCTATGAGAGTGAGAGAGTAAATGGGGAAGATGACTGACTTTATATACACTAAGGTTTTGCTCCCTAGGTGCTGCAGTGACCTTGTCCTGGGTGACTCTGGTCAGGCCTCATTCAGGTACCAGCATGCACTTAAGAGACCCTAGGCATTTAGTTAGCTTTCCTATACCAGATCATTTAACTCCAGGAATGCTATAGGTTCATTCTGTGCATAATACACAAGTAAATACTATTAGAGATTCTCTGCTTCCATTCTAAGCTTTTCATTAAAACAAAAGTATTATGTTCTTAACACAGACTAAACCCACAGAACATTATACCATCCATCCATCATTGTTACATAGATAATTAAAGGAGAGCGATTACATGAGTCCAAAAAAGTTTCTTACCCTAAAAGTAAGCAGATCGCAGGCAAGGTACTTTTTCTTCTAAAATCGTTCTAAAATCATCTCCTAACAATAGCTACCTGTCCCACTTGATAAGGGTCACATTCTTGGCTAACTTATAATTTCAAACACCATAAAAGGTTATTTATACTTATAATGCCTTTCTAGAGTATATTAAAAATGTTAGTTTGTTCTCGCTATACTTTTTCTTAACAGAATCTATTTAAAAATAATGATTAGATATTTCTCATACATATGAATATCTTTGGCCATCAACTAATACTCTCACCCTTGAATCATCACTTCTGTAAAGCTGGACACTCTTGCAATTTTCAGAAGCTTCTGCACCAGGACCACAACAAATTGTATCTATTGATAACGTGTTACACAGCATCTCATCTACATAAGGCCATATAACTATTAGTGGTAACTTTGTACTCTTCTTACTTATCTTCAAGACTATTCTACTCTGGGTCTCTAGACTCCTTTCTTGGCATGCTTCTCTAGGAGGCCAGGTTTGTTATTTTTATATGTGGCACAACATCCTCTATTATCTTTTCATCATCCCGCAATTATTCCCCTATATTTCTGGCCATATTTGTGACAACCTGTAAGAAGCTTCATTGAGTTGTATATGAGGCATGTTACCAAATTTTCCATGGGATGAAAAACCAATGAAATGGATATTGTGAACATTACTGGTACCTGAATGGAGTAGATCTTTTGTTATTGTTTCACTTTCCCAATATAGATTCTGATATCAAGTTTTGTCTGTGCATCCTCTGCCAAACTATCAAACTTTAGCATGAAGTGCCTAAGCCATCTTGGAGTGGACAGCTACTCATATTGACAGTCCTCTTGTCTCTGCATTGGTACTGCTCCACTTGATCAAAATTTAATAAAGGAGTATCAAAAATGTCTTTTATGCATAGCCATTAGTAGATAACATACATTTATGATCCATACATGAGAGAGAAATCAGACAACTGATTTGGGGCACAGTGATGGTTATGAAATTCTCTTCATGTGAATTCTTACAAAATCTGTGAATTCTGAATTGCCCGATCTAATTTTTGAAATGACATTTCCTTTTTTTTTAATTTACAAGTTTTGTTCAGATTGCTAGGCATGCATAGCTTCCCACAGTTTTCAGTTTGCAGCTTGTTTTGTTTCTTTACAGGATATTGATGAGCATGCACACCTGAATACATGCATATTCATTCTGTCATATCAAAGAATAACAAGTCAATAGGCAATCCAGTTTAACAAAAATTCCAGTGCTTTCTCTGGAGCCAACCTGGTCCATAGCACCCACATCCACACTCAAGCACACACAGACAAAATCAAACTCTGAATCTGTAACCACCAGCTTTGGGAGGGGGAAGGCATTGTGGGCCTGCTGGTACTTCCCCCTGGACCATTGGGGGATGCTGGCACTATTGCTGAGTCACAAGTGGTGTGGTCACTCCTCACCTGGGCTGACAAAAGGGGAAGCCCTCCAACAGCCAGCAGGGGCATGTGGATGTCTCTGCTGCCAGATGTCTGCCCACACCTGCTCCCACTCAAGGTGGTCCCTAAGATCCTGCCTCCAGAAGCCTCTTGTGACAGCTCAGGGTCCAGGGAATCTCCACAATGGCCCCTCCAAAGGGAGGTGAGAGGTGTTGCCGCATGGTGATGTTGTGGGGAATGATGAACGGGGTGAACAACTTGGCCACTGCCAGAGGCTGCATTGCTCTGCACCCCCCTGTGTGGGTGGAGGCACTTGAACTGCATTTGCAGCTGGCTGAATACCCGCTCAGTGACAATGCATATTTGGTGATGGGCTTTGTTGTAGGCTGCACAGTCTGGTAGGTCATCCTCAGGATACGGCATCAGCAAATATGGCATCAGGGTGTACCCTTGGACACCTGCAGGAAATATCAAGGGAAGCATCAGGGAAGGTGCCTTCTGCTCTTTGGCCACTCTGCTCTTCCCAACATACCAACCCAGGTGGCCAACAGACATTTGCGGCTGGATGCTGCAAAAATGTTGGCATTATGGATGCTGCCCAGAGACTTCGAATCATAGAATCACAGAGTTGGAAGGGGCCATGCAGACCATCTAGTCCAACCCCCTGCTCAATGCAGGATCAGCCTAGACCATCCCTGACAAGTGTTTGTCCAGACACTGCTTAAAGATTGCCAGTGATGGGGAGCTCACCACCTCCCTAGGCAGCTGATTCCACTGTTGCACAGGTCTTACTGTAAAGAAGTTTTTTTCCTAATATGCAGCCTTTACCTTCCCACCCTTAATTTCAATCCATTATTGCATGTCCTATCCTCTGCTGCCAACAGGAACAGGTCCCTGTCCTCCTCTGTGACAGCCCTTCAAATACATAAAGACAGTAATCATGTCCCCACTCAACTGCCTCTTCTCCAGACTAAACATTGCCAAGTCCCTCAGCCTTTCCTCATAGAGCTTAGTCTCCAGGCCCTCAATCATCCTTGTCACTCTCCTTGTACCCGCTCCATTCTGTCCACATCCTTTTTGAAGTGAGGCCTCCAGAACGGCACACAATACTCCAAGTGTGGCCTGACCAATGCAGCGTACAGTGGAATGATCACATCTTGTGATTGGATGTTATGTCTGTTGATAATCCCCAAGATTGCATTAGCCTTTTTTGTCGCCACATCATACTGGCTGCTCATATTTAACTTACGATCTACCCATACCCCAAGATCTTGTTCACATACACTGCTACCCAGAAGTGTATCCCCCACCCAGTATGTGCATATCTCATTTTTGTTACCCAGATGTAGAATATGGCAGTTATCCTTGTTAAATTGCATCTTGTTCACATCCACCCACTTTTCCAATATACTCAGATCTTGTTGATATTCTTGTTGGAAGTTAATCAGACAGCAGGAAGATCACTAGGATCTAACTGACAGTTCAGTGACAGCTACATGTCAGCAGGTGGACTGATAAGCTAGTTCTAACCGGTTATGGCTGGCACTGGACAGTATAGAGTCACCATGACTCAGCTTGTTGCTGATTGGTGCTGCTATGTATATAAGTCTGTACAGAAGCCATGTACGTTCTCTTCGGAGGTAACAAGCGTCTGGCGAAGCATTTTGATTGTATATTCTGTGAATAAACCCTTGTATATAGTGTACCACTGGACTGTGCAGTGTGGTTACTATAGAGGGGCAGAACAGCAAAGAACTGGTAAGAGCTGGGAGCTGGAAAGTCTGCTAAGGTGCTGAGTTGGCTTAGACTGGTCTGTGGACCACTACACACGCTCTGCGCAACAATTCTGGTGTGTTTTTTGCTCCTCCCAATTTGATGTCATTTGCAGATTTAATGAGTAGCCCCTCCACACACTCGTTTAGATCATTTATAAAAATATTGAAAAGTACCGATACCAGAACCGAGCCCCATGGCACCCCACTGAACACCTTCCTCCATTCAAATGAAATGCCATTGACAATGACTCTTTGAGTGCAGTTCTCCAACAAGTTCCCTATCCATCTAATTACCCAGTCCAGTCCATAGTCCTTTGGTTTACCCTACAGAATGTCATGGGGAATCCTGTCAAAAGCTTTACTGAAATCCAGGTAATCAACATCAACAGCATTCCCTCGATCCAGTAAGCTTGTCACTTGGTCAAAGAAGGAAATGAGGTTGGTCTGGCAGGACCTGTTGGGGACAAATCCATGCTGACTTCCCCAGATCACCAAGTTGTCCTTTAGATGCTCATAGATTGATCCCTTTAAAATCTGTTCCAGTATCTTCCCTGGGACAGAGGTCAGACTGACTAGCCTGTAGTTTCCTGGGTCATTCCTCCTCCCTTTTTTGAAAATTGGAAATAATATCTGCCATCCTCCAGTTCACCCTGAATTTTTAAATTATATCATTACTAGATACACTATTTCAGATGACCTGCTACAACATACAGGGAACAATATTAACCTACGCAAATAGACGCCACTTTGATCTCCCAATCGAGGTTTGCTCCATGGTTTAAAATAATTAAAAAGGATCATTCCAGAGCCTCTTACTTAAACAACATAACTTCATATAATCTCAGGAGGTCCCTTACCTCAGTGCATTTTCAAACTATGCCTTCAGAGATGCTAGCTGGTCACTATAAGAAAACCCCAGTAGACCAACGTATCTGCATATGTGGGCAGTCAGTGGAAGACCTTCCCCATTATATTCTGGCCTATCCTTTATACGTAGAACCTAGGGCCAGATTTTTAGCAAAGATATTGACAGCCCTATACTCCCTGTCTGATTATGATAAGATGGCCTTTATGCTCTCAGATGAGGACCCCTTCATCTCTTCAAGATTGGCTCTCTTTGCCTTGGCCGCGAGAAAAATTAGAGCAAAGAAATCAAATAGTACCATTGCAAGTAAGTGAGTGTTCTTAAAAGGTCTTTTCAGATTTAAATATTATAGGCTGAGGTAGTTTTAACAGGTTTTATATGTTTTATAGAGATTGATTTTTCCTTTTATCATATGTTATGCATGAACTCTGAGAGTGTTGATATTGTGAAGGCCTATGGCCACATTCAATAAAGTGATTCTGATACTTCCAAGAGGTCTGGAAGATGATGGACAAAAGGCTCTGCAAGCTCTCTCTATAGTTTTTTTGAGTACTCTTGGGTGCATACCATCTGGCCCAGGGGATTTTACTTATTCAATGCAGCCAGGTGCTTCTCAACTACCTCTCTGTCCATGTCAACCCGCAGCCCAGACACCATGCCTTGCGTACTACCATTTCTAGATGAGCCTGTTCTCTTTTTCAGGGAAAAAACTGAGGTAAAATAGGCATTGAGCCTTTCTGCTTTCACTCTGTCCTCTGTCACAGTTTCTCCATTTTCACCCAACAGTGGGCCCATCAGCATCTTTCATCTTGTTTTTTGCTCCTCACATATCTGAAAAAGATTTTCTTTTTGTAGCGAGCCTCCCTGGCAAGCTTTAGCTCACTATGAGCTTTGGCCTCTCTGATGGATAACCTACAATGTCTAGCAACCCACAGATACTCTTTAGAGATATGTGCTTGGCTCCATTTCCTGAACATTTCCTTTTCCTCCCCTAGCACATCACACAGTTCTCTGTTCATCCACACTGGCCTCTTGGATCCCATACCATGTTCCTTCTTATTAGAATAGCGATGGCTTGAGGTTGCGAGAACTCTTGTTTTAGTAGAGCCCACCATTCACTTGCCCCCTTTCCTTCTAGCAGTCTTGCCCATGTAATGATTCTCATCATGCCTCTGAGTTTATTAAAGTCTGCCTTACTGAAATCTAACATACATGTGTGGTGATGAACATCCTTGGTCCCCAACAGCAAAAGAAATTCTAGCAGGGCATGGTCACTTCCCCCTAAGGTCCCCACCACCTTCACCCCATCTACCATCTTTTGCCTGTTGGTCAATATTAAGTTGAGTATGGCCAAGCCCCTTGTAGCTTCCTCCACCATTTGATGAAGGAAGTTGTCATCCAGACAGGTCAGGAAGTTGTGTGACTGTGGACGCTTTACAGAGTTTGTCTCCCAGCACACATCTGGGAAATTGAAGTCACCCATAACTACAAGGACAAGTTGTATGGATACCCTGTTAAGATATTCAAGAAGGGCAGCATCCACCTCTTCATCCTGGTCAGTAGGTCTCCAACCACAATACTGTTTTTCCTTCCTTCCCTTATCCTCACCCAGATACTTTCCACTGGGCTGTCACCCTCCTCCTCCAATATTTCCTGACAAATAAACCCTCTCTTCATATACAGTGCCACTCCACCTCCTCTTCCACCTCTTCCACCACTCATATCCATCCACTACTACATTCCAGTCATGGGAAACATCCCACCAAGTCTCTGTAATGCCTACCAAATCATATCCCTCCGTCTGCATTAGAAGCTCAAGCTCTTCCTTCTTATTGCCCAAGCTTTGGGCATTGGTACATAGACACCTGAAGCCCTGCATCTTTGGCTCCATTAGATCCAGCCCTTGCAGGTGGGTTTCTGTTGTTTGCTTGTCTTCATTTAAATCCCTATGTTCGTCGTCTCCTTCCGCTTGGCCGTGAGTTCCATGAAGATGCCCTGATGGTCACAGGAGGCCTGTACGTTCAGGCTGTAGAAGTGGTGATGATTATGGTATACCTCTGCCTCATCCAGGAGGGTGATAAGGGCTATGTGGGTGCAGTCCATAGTCTCTGCAATCTTGTGGAAGCCATCAAATGCTGCGAACCCTGCCCTTATTGGCACCAGCTCCCCCTCCTAAGTGGAAAAGCATACATGCTCCTGAAGATGAGCAAGCATGGCATCCAGAAAACTGTACAGGCAGCTGCTAGCTAAAAATGGTACACCTAAAGGACCTCTGCCATGACCCCCTGGAAGGAACTGATGGCCAGGAAACTCAGGGAGAGAAGAATCTTCTGCAAGATGGGGATGGCATGGGGAGCAGGAGCTTGGCCCCGGAGGGCAGGACCCAGCTCCTCACACAGGACCTGGATGGAGGTTGCTGATGTGAGCTCAGTACTGGTGGGCACAGCACCACCATTGCTGTGCCACCCAGATGTAGAATGCTGGTAGCAAGTGGATATGGAGAATCCCTAGCATGAGCGGCAAGGGCCCTGCAGAAAGTGGGGGCAGCCTTGATGATTGTGAAGGGCAGCCAGGGCCATATTCTTCCATGCTGGCACCCACCCCCCACTACATACCCCCCACTATGTACCCCCTCTCTCAGCAACTTGGCACCCGTTGCCTGCAACCCCCTCTTGTCTGGTGATGGCCATGTTGGAAGCATTTGGGTTGGTACAGGAAGAGGGGAATCAGCATCTTCACACAGTGGATTGGCCTGCCTCCACATTCCCCTATGTGTGGGTGGCATAGCTGCTGCAACATCTGGTGGCAAGGAAGGCCACCACCATCATAACTGGATCGAGACTGAGAAGGCACTGCTGTACGGGTTGGGGGTAGAGCATATGAGCGTTGCTCTTGCCACTGCCAGGAGCAGCTCTGCCACCTCCCAGCACTGTGCCTTCTTTTTTAATGACAGGAATTGTACCTATTCTTCTCTGTATCTTTTTAAAAATAAGATTGCAATGTCTCCATGAAAATATTGTATCATTATTAAGAAAGTAGTATTTATTTTTATGTCATCCATCTTACTTTTTTACTGATCAGCATTCCAAAGGGTATGTAATTTTATAGAACTTACAACTATCTCATCAGTATCCAGCATAACTCACAGGTTTGTTCGGAATCATGCAAAGACTGACTGATAAAAACACAAGTCTGACATTTTGCCATAACCTAGCATAATCTTCAACTGACAAGTTAAAATAGAGCTCTGTGTGCCATTATCCTCTAGATAGGAACAAATTAGCATACAGGTGTTTACTAAAACAATAGCAGTGATTATCATTACCAGAAAGGCATTGGCTCAAAAATATTCTAGAATATTTGCTAGGCCAGATATAGTGATAGATTATATGATAAGAAATGGATTTGACTTTATGAAATGAAGTTTTTCATTATTTTGCAAGGAAATGTGCCTTCTGCAGGCTTATCTTTTGTGCAGTGAATATTACATGCCATATACTTCATATAGAGTAGCTTCAGACAAAGGAATTTCTCACAGTTCAAAATGGGGGGGGGGGAATACGTCCCTTATTGAATTATGTCATGTGAAGAGTATACATTTGATGGATGAAAAATTCAGATCTAGAAATCAATTATATGAATAAAATCATTTTTTCACTGTGAATTCAGAAGAGATTTGGGGTTATACAGAGTAATGAATGTATTCATGGCTGGAATTATTTTCCATGAAAATCTGATTGTTATGACAAATGGGATATGTAGTAATTTGAATTACCTGAGCTGAGTTTATATTTTTGCTTTGAAACTTGCTGTAGTTAGAGAAAAATACATTCCTCAGTAGGCTAGCAGCTTTCATTCATAATATTTTTTAAATATATATATATGGAATAGATTTGACTAAAGGCATACAAAAATAGAATATAGCAAATTTTCACATTGCCATAGTGCATAGACTCTGAGGAATACAGGTTAATTATTCAATTATTCTCCTGTCTCTATTTTGTACATTTGCTCTATGATTAATTGTGTTCTGTTTCTTTTGATTAGTGGAGAATAGCGATGTAGACCCAGATACTCTGAAGGCTATCTCTCAGGGATTTATTGGATGTCTTTCTTCAGTGCAATTCAACCATATTGCTCCTTTGAAGGCTGCACTGTACGATTCCAGCTCAGCTCCAGTTACTGTAAAGGGACATTTCACTGAATCCAAATGTGGCACTTTAACAAGCATTGACTCAACATCAAGTGAAACAACCCATTCATTTGCAGGTAGCAAACATATGGATGTCATTTGTTCTACTGTCTGTAACAGAACGCATGAATAGGTTCACAGTGTCAGTGTTGTAATGTTATATAGCACTATAAAGGATAGTATACATAGGTACTGGGTTTTTCTAATCACCCCCCCCCCCAAGAAACCTTTGCATTTTCTCCTCTAAATGCTTTCTGTTTTATTAAGTAACACATTGTGTGATTATTTCTTTTATTAAATAAACTTTGACCTATATAGCATTGAATTGGCAATATTGTTTCTATACCCCTTATTTATGACTATGTATAGTGCAAGCTTTGTTATCCAGCACTCCTGAGGATGGAAGTTGCCAGTTACCATATATTTAAGCTTATTGTTCTGAACTGCCACAAGGTAGAAGAATCCACAGTGACCAAACCCCATCCCAATGGGAACACCTGGTGGGACCCTTCCCTTTCCACCAAACCATGGAGCCATCTTACACAGCTGGCAGAGAAGCAGACCAACTTCCTGATACCCCTCAAGCGGAGCTGGATCCCAACATTGGGGGGGAGCTGGGTGGAGGGAAGGAAGCACCCACGCAGAACTGGAAGCAATGGCTGGAGGCCTCTAGCTGGTTGGCTGGAGTGGCAAGAACGCATGTTCTACCCAAAGATCCAGGAGTATTGTGGCTGAAGGGGAGAAGCTTGCCAGCAAGTGAGCCTGGTTAACTGAACATCCTCGATAATCAAGTTCCCTAAAACAAAGCTTTTACTATAATTATATCCAATATGCTGTCCTTAACTATGTATGTGGATTTCTTGAGAACTCTTGTGTCTGCTTGTCTCTGTCATTTTCCTTTTTTTGTTTCTGCTACAGATCATTCAGGACCAATAGATGAGGGGAAACCTTTAGCTAATGCGCTAACGAATGACTCTGCAATTATTGGAGGTAATTGGGACTATAAGAGCCCTGCTGATACTATTTTAAAAGAGCTTTTAATCTAGAAGCAAAATGAATGGGTGCACAAGCACCAGTATACACAACTATGTTTATTTCAATAATCATTAACACAAGCACTTTTTTGTCTTACATTTTTTGCCATTTCACAAATTGTACACTTTATAAAAGGTTGGCCACAATTTTTCTGTAACATTGAAAAGCATTCACACAGCTGAAAACTTATGTTCTGTGAAGCATATATCCCAGACACATACTGAATACATATTCAAGTATGGCAGTGTTGCTTCAAATTTTACAGAAAAGATGGGGTCAACATATTATTAAAACCCAGAGCCCATCTTTCCTACATGTGAAATGCCTTTTAGTGTTTTTAGGAAGCATTTATTCGATAACTGTATTGTATCATAGTTTATTATTTCTATAGCAAAGTATAAAAAGTGTTTAAAATCCATCATCACAACAACCTTGGGCATTAAACTAAGCTGAATTCTTTCAAGAAGCTCCCTAGCTGAGTAGAAGATTGTGATTCCCTCAGCTAGGGATGGGCATGAAATGGCTTATAAACTAAAATTCATAATGAATTTTGGGCACTTCATGGATTGCAAAGTCAAGCTTGTGGCAAGTCATCTAGCATGAACTTTCAAGCTGTTTGTGGAGGTTCCTGCTGGTTCATGAGAGGAGACATTTCCAGACAGACTGTCTCTGCTCCATCAAAATGTTTACATAACTTCAAAGCAACAACTTGGACAGCTTGTAGAGGAGCATCTGGGGGAGATCCACTGTAACTTTGATGTCTCTAGTTTACACAGGATTCATCCTATACACTCCTCAACCTGCACCTGACAAAATGACTGGCATTTTGACAGGTGCAGGTTCAGAAGTGAATCAAACGGATACTGTGCAAGCTAAAGACACCAAACTCATAGGGGTATGTGGCTGACTTTCCTCTACCTGCCTTCCAAGTTTTGTGAGGGTTGAACTTACAGGTCCAAGTTACGCCCCCCCCCAAAGAAGGTGCCCCCAGGAAAGTGCTTTCTGGGGAAATGACCACATGACCCCACAAAACACTCTCCTGGGGGTGCCTTCTGTGTGGGGCCATAACTTTGAACCCGTAAATCCAGTCCTCACCAAACTTGGAGGGCAGGTAGGGAAGAGTCAGCCAGAGATCCCCTGCAAAATTGGTGTCTCTAGTATGCTGGGGGGGATTCTGTCTCCTTATGAACTGAACCAGTTCATGAGGCAGCTAAACGTTTATGACAGCCCATGGGTTGTGAATGGGGCAGGTCATAAACTAAACTATTATTTCCTGGTTTGTGCCCATCCCTACTCTCAGCACAAAAAGAGCTAAATTATTATTATTATTTAGTCTTCGTATTACAAAAATGAAACTGCCAAAATAAAACTTAGGCTATTTTAATGGTGTTATGCAACAAGATTTTAAAACTTGCCAAATTTCTTAGGGAACACAGAATGTCTTCAAGAAAGACTACTTTTTGTCTCATTTACACCTAAAACTTGCCATAGCATGGAGCATATCTGAGAAAGGCCCAGGGCTGCTTTACAGCATACAAGGAAGTGAGGGTGTGTTAGTGATTCCATGAAGTGTTTCTGTGCTTCCAGGTACTGGAGTGGATTCAGTGAAAGGTTCATGGGTGTTCCCAGCTGCTGTCTTCTGCCAACTGTACTTTCTGACCTAGGAAAGTTTATTCCTTGAGACATGGGATTCATGGGGGTAATAGTCACATGGGTCAGAATGCTGCATTGGGAAGGGTATGAAATTTCTTCCTTCTTCCTCTTCCCTCAACAGAACTCTGCTCATCAAAGAGCCAGGAGGGCCTATTTCACTGCAGCCTTCTAGTCCAAATATGGTACCATGTGGATACCACAACCCTGAGAATAAACTTTTCCAGGCAGACTTCAGAATCTAACACACTCAGTGAAATGGAAACTTGCACATCTCCTCTATAGGAGAGTTATTAATTGGCATTTCGAGCACACATGATTCCCTACAGGGAAGTTTGTTCATATATGGGATTTGCATTCTGACTTCCCATCAACATTATCAAGGCAGCTAACAAAATCACAGTTGCAAAGAATTTGCAATTCTCACGAAGAATCACTGGAGGCAAAATGAAAAACTGGGCAGGGGGTTCCCTTGTGATTTCCCCCTTTGGCTATCAATTAATACTCTGTGGCAGGAGTGATGTAAAGTAAGGGATGGAATAAGTTTTCTATACCTGGTACAAGCTTTATGTTAAATGCAGTGTCAAAAGCATAGAAAGAAGATATGCAAATCTCCTGTGTTATCATTTCCCCATAGTATCTGACTCAGCTTCAGTGGTGGTTCAGTGGTTCATTGATAGTGGTGAATACTAGGAGGTGATAAACTATAAGTATAGTCATGGATCTGAGATGCATGAACAAGATTGGGAAGCCTGGTCAGATTCCATTTATTCCTGCTTTTAAAAACCATATTGTTTTAACTCAGTTTGGAATGAATGAAGAGAAGTAAAGTATACCTGAACAATGGGGACCCAGAGTTCTCAGGAGGATTGCAGTTTCTGTGACTAGCATACAAATCAGTGTAAGTCTGTAAGCTTCAGTGATGATTTTTAAGGAGTTATTCCATGATACTCAGAGTTTCTGATGGCATTATTTTCCCTTGGGAACAAGGGTGGAGAAAAAGCATTCTTCACTGCAAATATCTATCTAATTTCCATTGATTTTTTTCAAGAAGAAGAACGAGAAGAAGCCAGATTGTATCTTTGATAGCCTCTAGTTAACTTCTGAATGGGATTC
Source organism: Gekko japonicus (assembly GCF_001447785.1). Lineage (NCBI taxonomy): Eukaryota > Metazoa > Chordata > Lepidosauria > Squamata > Gekkonidae > Gekko > Gekko japonicus. The sequence goes on from NW_015161452.1 coordinate 397,005, forward strand.
TTTGGTAAGGTCACTAGAGACTACGACATAGATAAGTGACCAGCAAAGGAATTTAGTGGAATAAAACTATCAATTCCCACTGTGGGCTTAGTACTTACAATTGAAAAAGGTTAAAAGAATGTTGTGCTCAAATAGGAACATGTGCTCATCTACACAGCTGCTGAAATAATAGTATCTTCTGCTCATCAGGCATTTCTTTAAGGGCTTATTCATTAATCACTATCGTAAAGCAACCTGAGCAATAGGTGATGAAAACTGTCCCTTGTGTTTAACTGATAGGCCATTCCTTACCTTTATATGACTGACAACCCAATCCTAAAACCCTAGGATTCTTAGAGAGCCAGTTTGGTGTAGTGGTTAAGTGTGCGGACTCTAATCTGGAAGAACCGGGTTTGATTCCCCACTCCTCCACTTGTACCTGCTGATGTGACCTTGGGTCAGTCACAAGCTCTGGCACAGCTGTCCTTGAAAAAGAGCAGCTTGTGTCAGAGTTCTCTCAGCCCCACCCACCTCACAGGGTGTCTGTTGTGGGGAGGGGAAGGGAAAGGAGTTTGTAAGCCGCTCTGAGACTCCAAGTGAAGGGTGGGGTATCAATCCAATCGCTTCCTCCTCCTCTTCTTCTTAGCTGGCATCCTATGCGCACACTGCAGAGAAGAAAAAAGCATACAAATGGTCTCATACTAAAATGCAAGGACCATAAGAATTGTATTGAAGTCCATGGCAACCCCCACCACAGTCCAGTAACCATAATGCAGTGTTCCAGCAATGTCCCTGTTACTGACGGAGATGGAAACATCCAACCAGTGCCCATTTCTGTAGCCATGTCCTCCCCACCCCCCACCCCATGTCAGTATAATCTTCTTTCTCTGACAGTGCTGATAGTGCAGTGATACGCTGCTGGCACATCTGCAAGTCCCCATCCTTTCCTGCACTGAACATATTTACTGCTAGAAAACGTTGAGGGGGGAGGGGTTGCTAAAGCATAGATACTTGGAGGGACAGGGTGAATAACTGCAGCTGTCACAGCCTGAGTCAGGAGATCCTCCTCCCATGCTTACCTGAGTGGGGTTCATTGGCCTTCCAACCCCAGCTGAAAGAGACTTCTGTTAGTGTCCTGCAGGGGTCTTTTTGTAGGCCACACCCAACAGCAGGAACTCATTAGCATATTGGGCCACACCCCTGACAGCACAGCTCATTAGAACATTAGACCGCACCCCCATGTTACCAGAAGTGTGGTTATCCAGCCATACCCACCTTTTGCTTGTTATTCTGTTTACCTTGTTTGTTGTCAAAACCCAGGGCTTTTTTGTAGCAGGAACTCCTTTGCATGTTAGGCCACACACCTTTAATGTAGCCAATCCTAATGAGTTTCTGCTGTTGCGTGTGGCCTATTAAGCTAATGAGTTCCTGCTGGGCATGGCCAACTTGGGAGCCAGCAGGAACTCCGTTCCTGTGCGTTCCAGCCCAAAAATAGCCCTGGTGTCCTGAAATACAGCACCTGTAAAGGTTCTAAGCAGAGCACTGTTAAGCAATATGCTATAGAATGTTTGTCCTCTTCGTTGACTTTTTATGCAAAGTGCTCCCTTTTAATGCAAAATGTCCTTTCTGTGGTTTTCTCATCACCGAAGTCCCTCCATCTAAGTGTGTATGAAATCTTAGGGACCTACCAACATAGAGGTTTAGTCACCATCCAAAGCCCTTTAGAGATGGATTGAAATTGCTCTGTTTATCTCAAATACTTTCGCAAAAATAGTCATGAGAAAACAGAGTCTTCAGAACTGAGATAAAAGAGTAATTCTATAAAAACTTCTATTTTGGATGTCATGAGGTAAGGACCTATTTATTAATTATATTGTTTTCTGTAAGCTCCTTTTTGTCAGAAGCCAAAAATATTATACTTAGGATATAATATAACACCTGTAATATTATGTAACATTTTTGGAACAAACAATGTCTACTGCTTGAAATGTTAGTCAGCTTGCAGACTTTGCAAAGATACCCTTTGGGACAAACATATTGGACTTAAGTACATTAAGTGATATATCCAATGGCAGCAGTTAAGGTGAAATTTGATACGTTAACATTAGTTTTAAATTGCTTTGACAATAATGTTGAAAAGCTTGTTGCAAAATCTTTTTGCCACAGGAAAAAATTTTTTTAAGCAAGACATTGAAAATCTATGCCCCAGGATAATGGAGTGTCTATTAAAAGTTCTTGAGATTACAGAAAAGGATAGGCTAACAGATATAGTCCATTGAAAGGCTGAAAAGCCAGTTTCCCATATGACTGCAGAAAAATTGAATATTTTATTATATACTGAAAAATGCACTGCATCACTGTTGTATTTAACAGTTTATGTAAAAATTCTGTAAAAGATTGAATAAAACTGTGATTAGAATAGACTAGATCAGTCTGAGGGTCCATTTAGTTGCCCTGAGCCTGCCGTGACTGGGAGGGCAGGATATAAATCTAATAAATAAATAAATAGTCCAGCAACCTGTTTCCAACAGTGACCAGGTGATCAAAACCCCAGTGGAATGTGTGAGAAACACAGCCCTCTCCCTTCTATTTGTGGTATTCAGAAGTATAGTGTCCACATGCAGATACCACTGCATTATAATAAGTCGCTGTTGATAGAGCTATCTTCCTTTTTCACAGCCACCTGAAACACTACTACATTACTATTCCATCTTGTAGTAATGAAATCTTTAGGATTATGTATTGTGAAAATAACATATATATATATATATTTACTTAAATCTGCTACTGCAACTATCAGTTTCATAGATCCAGTTGGTCAGCCGTGTTGTTCTGAAGCAGTCCAACAAATTTAGAGGCCAATGGCATCTTTAAGACCAACAAAGGTTTATTCAAGGTATGAGCTTTCGTGTGCATACACACTTTTGAATTAAGAGTCAGCAAACTCTTAAAGAAACTGAAAACAAAAGCTGTCCCAGGGAGGTCCCCTAATACTGGAGAAGCTTCCTCTTTTGCATAGGGATGAGCATGAACCAGAAAAATGCAGTTCAGTTTATAGCATGCATGGTTCACGAATCATGGACTGTCATGAACTTTTTGATGCTCGACAAACTGGTACCATTTGTGAAGTGGTAAAACGCCCCCCCCCCCAGTGTACTAGAGACACCAAACTTTCAGGGGTTCTCTATCTGACTCTCCTCTACCTGCAAGTTTTGTGATGATTGGATTTACAGGGTCAGAGTCAAAGCTCCTACCCCAAAAAAAGTACTCTCAGGAAGGTGCTTTCTGGGTCAATGACAGGTGCAAGTTCAGGAGGTTCAGTAATGTATAGAACAGACTTTTTTGCAGGCTAGAGGCACCAAACTCATAGCAGAACTCTGGACGACTCTCTTCTACCAGCCCTCCAGGTTTGGTGAGGATTGGATTTATGGGGTCCAAGTTACAGCCCCCCAAAGAACATGCCCTCATCCTCCATTGTTTCCAATGGAGGGGGGGAAAGGGGGGGGAGCAAGGGCAATAGAAGCCCAGCAGACCAGAACCAAAGTCCCAGAGAATCTCTGCAGTAGAAACTGGAGATGGAAGGCATTTTTTTCAAGCCCAGCAGAACCAGTGCAATGTGTCCAGCAGAACCAGTTCCACTGTGGCACTGCAAGCCCATCAGGATTTAGGCCAAGCCAGGAAAGTGCTTTGTGGGGAATTGTCAGGCACAGCTTCAAAATGGAATACAATGGAACCCCTACACCCCAAATGCACAGGGAACCTCACACTGCTGCCTGCTCCTCTACAATCTCTTCAAGTTGCGGGTGGATTACATTTATTTGTTTGATTGATTGATTGATTTATACCCCACTCTTCCTGCGAAGGCGGGCGCAGAGCGGCTTACATAAAATGCACATATATATACAACTAGCTGCAAAGCCCGTTGAGGATGAAGTCAACGGGCCCTAGAAAGGTAGGGTGGGTGGGCCACAGACAGACACACAGAGAGACAGACAGATAGAGGGTTTGGGGGAGAGAGAGAGAGGAAGGTAGAAGGGGGGGCGAAGAAGTCAACGGGCCCTTGAAAGGTAGGTTGGGTGGGTGGGCCACAGACAGACAGAAAGACAGATAGACAGAGGGGATGGGAGAGAGAGAGACAGGACGGTAGGGGGGGGAAACAGAGACAGACAGTCAGAAAGACAGGCAGGCAGAGATGGAGATAAGGAGGTTTGGGGGGGAAGGAAGTATAAGCGTTGGGGAGGAAGGGAAAAAGAGTGAGGGAGGGAAAGAATGGACATAGGGAGAAATGTCGATAGAGTGAGGGGGGAAATGTGGCCAGGGTGGATGGCCCAGCGCCATCACCCCTCACCTGCTCCCCCCATAAGCCTGTGAAGTGGGGAGGGCACCATTTTAGCTGTGAAGAGGCCTTGTCTACCAGTATGCTTGAATGGCGTGGGTAGATCTGTTATTTAGAAGCCAGGTCTACCAATGTAGTGGAATGGGGTAGGTAGACCTGTTCTCCAGAGTCGTTTGGAGAACAGGTCTACCCACCCCATTCCAGTGTATTGGTAGACCTGGTGACTTGAGAACAGGTCTACCCTCCCT
>NW_015161452.1:402161-405342 GCF_001447785.1 Gekko japonicus
CTAACCTCAGCCCTGGGGAACCGAGGTGCCGTCCTGTGGCTTGCAAGGCCCCGTTTTGTCCTTCCCACCCTGCCTGGTGGGGCTATTCCTCTTCGTTCCGGCTGCCACCACTCACTGAATTAAGTCACCGCCTTCCTTGAGGGACAGTGAGACCCCTCTGGCTAACTTTCCCACCTTGGGAAGTGGTTATCTCAATGTTTGGGCGCCCCCTGGAGGGTTGGCAACCCACCAGTTTTAGGCCCGTTTAAGTCCCCTGGCCTCCCTTTGCCCCTGGTAATGTGTAGAGTGGGGGAGTCTAGGTGGTTAAGGCACACCAGGTCTTCTGCCCCTACCACACACCCTCTCTACTTCGGTAGTGGAGTGCGGCCTCAGGCCAGGATTTGCGGTTCCCTCTCCGGTTGTGGAGAGAAACTCCAGCCCTTCTCCACAGGACTGGCCACCAGCACTGCCACCCTCCTGGCTCTCCACCACGGTCAATAGTGGCCTGGATTGCCCTCAGAGTCTCTGGTGACAGGAGTCCCACCTGCGCTCTTCCTTAAGCCTGCTGTTCACGCTGGAGACCAGGCTGAGACTGACTTTTTTCCTCAGGAGCCAAACAGTCACTCTCTCCCTGCCCCCCCTTGGCTCTGTCCCTCTTTTCCCACTCACCTCAGGAGCCAAACAGTCACTCTCTCCCTGGCCCCACCCCTTGGCTCTGTCCCTCTTTTCCCGCTCTTTCCCCCCAAGGGATGCTGGGAAGTGTAGGCAGGGAGGTATGGCAGCTCCATTGTTCCCTATGGAGTACCCCCCACACACACACATAAGGAACTACCAGGCTGGTATTCGTTTTAAGGCCTGGCAGCCATTTCATCACAGGGGGTGAGAGGGAAAACGGGCCTGCGGCCGGAGGCCTCTGCTGGAGTGTGGGGGTGGTGGGAGGGGAATGGACCTTCAGAAGTAGCGGCCGATTGCGTCGGTAGTCCTCGTCGTCTAAGAGGGACAATCAAAATGGCGCCGGCTGACTCTCCGATACATCTCGCAGTGGTGGTGTGGGCGGGACCGGGCTTCGCCTTCTTATTGGTCGGCAGTTATTGGCAGTCCCACCGGCCTAACACTAAAGGGGCCAAATTTAGAACGTTCATATAGAACGTTGCTATTCAATTATAATAAGGGAGAGATTAAAACATCCATAAACCCTGGTGCTGCAGTTATAGCCAGGTGTCTATGGAATGGCGCAGGAAGAAGCCCATATCACCAAACTCACAGGGAAACTTCACTTTGGCAGACACTTGAAGCAAGGCAAGCCAGACACTTCAAGCATCTGCAGCCCAACTTCAAGTCTGCAAAGGCAGATTCTGAAGGACAGAAAGGCAGACATCCCCAGAGTTTTGACAGGAACTCTCCAAAGTTACCCCACAGCAGCTTGGTGAGTACCCCAGCCCCACCAAACCAGTGAAAATCAAAGTTTTCAGTTTTAAGTGATGCAACAACAGAAAGGCAGACATAACAAGAGCCTTAGGACAGGGGCTCCCCAAAGTTACCCCATGACAACAAGCTGGCAGGCACCCCAGTGAAACCAAACCAGTGGAGATCAGTTTTCAATTTTAAGTGATGCAATGACCGAAAGGAGACATGACAAGAGACTTCAAACAGGGGCTCCCCACAGTTACCCCATGATGACAGATTGGCGGGCACCCCAGCCCCACCAGACAAGCAAGGGAAGCATACCCAGAGCCCAGAACTCTCACAGCCCCTTCTTGAAGGGCTGACACAACCAGTGGTGAATTCTTCTACTCTGTGCAGCCTGTCAGGCTAGCTAGGCTACTCACAATTCTCCAAAGGCAGATTTGGAAGGACAGAATGGCAGACATGACAGGAGACTTCCAACAAGGGCTCCCCAAAGTTACCCCACAACAGCATGGAGAACACCCCAGCTTCACCAGACCAGTGGAAATCAGAGTTTTCCATTTAAAGCAATTCATGGTGCAAACTGTCTTGCATAATAAAAAAAGACTGTACAGTTTCTTACCCAACCAAGGGTTTATGGATTGAAGTGTTGATGTATGGTCAATACACTGAAATAATGCACAGGGACTATTTCAAATATGTTCCAAAGTTATAGTTGTGCCTCTAGAGTTGCTTCCATGGTGGATGTTAGGACTGGCTCCTATACAATCTCTCCAAGTTGGGAGCAGATTACATTTCTGGGGTCCCAATTACAGATCCCCCCCCAAAAAAGATCTCACACATTTATACTATCTTACCCATCCTGAGTGTGAACACCTCTGTGCCATGAGGGTGAAAGTGAGTGTGAAGGGTGTTTGTCATTGGGGCAAGAAGTCCTCTACTCCCTGGGTACCACAGGCCTGCGTCAATGGGCACCAAATCCAGCCTGCTAGGCCACTTGAACCTGGCCCTAGCAAGGCATCACCAGTACTCTCAGAGCCTCCTAGCCCATATCTGTTCCTGGCCTTTGGGCTCTTCACAGAGGCAAAAGAATTGTTAGCAGCACTGCACAGAGACACCAGCAGTTGCTAACACTTTCTGGAGAGGAGGACTCTGACAGCAGTGACTGAGGTGGGGACGCATCCTCCCGTTCCACATTCTAACTTCCTATTGCTGTTCCTGCCTTAAGTACTCCTCTCCTTGCTCCCTCCCAGCCCATTGCCAGAAAGCAGCTTTGCCTCCCACCTTCTCCAATGGGTGGAAATGGGAACATTTCCACACCCTTCCCAGTGACCCTCTATGTGCAGAGTGCCAGGTGTGCCACAGCCATATCTGGAGTAGGGTTGCCAAGTGTACTCACCCATGGCAGCGGGGGAGCCTTGCCAGGCTCCAGGAGCTCTTCCAGGACATGCACCATGAGCATGTCACAGGAAGTGATGTGCTACATCGCTCACGTTGGGGGCGTGGCCCAGACTGTTGGGGGGGAACCATATGGTTCCCCCCCGACGATCTGGGCCACGCCCCCCATGGGAGCGACGTGGCTTTGTCACCTCTGGTGATGCAGCTTCAGGGGGCAGAGTCCCCCCGGGGCCCGATTCCGCCGCGGCGGAAATCGGGCCTCCAAAGCGGGGGTTTCCCTGCCCCCACTTGGCAGCCCTAATCTGGAGGGGCACAAACCCACCCCAACACTTGTCCTCCTCTGCCTTCCATAGGCACCTGCAAAGGGTGCAAACCAGTATGTTACCACCAGAGGAAA
>NW_015161452.1:405470-409059 GCF_001447785.1 Gekko japonicus
ATGATGATTATTATTATTATTATTATTATTATTATTATTATTATTATTATTATTATTATTATTCATTTGATTTCTATCCCGCCCTCCCGCCGAAGCGGCTCAGGGCGGCTCACAACAGTAAAACAGCAAAACAATACCTGTAAAACAACATACAATACATTACATTGATGATTGCTGTGGATGGCCAACCTTTCTCCCTCATGGAAGATATAGCCTTTTCCTGGCTGCAGTGATGGTGATCAAGGCTCAGCTCTTCAGAGCACAAGGCAGAACTGTGCACTTCTTGGCAGACCTCTGGAGCAGCCAAGAGGACTGTTGGGGCATGGCCCAGGCCCCAGGAGAGGACAGTCCTGCCACCAGGCTACAAAGTAGTTCTGCTCCATGTGCAGGGGATGGAGACTACATGGCACAAAACATTGCTGCCATGTGATACAGAGGAGCTTGAGGGAGTGGGTGGGCAACAGCAACATCATCCATAGCTACATGGTCATGGACACCAGCAGAAACATGCTGGCAGAGATAAAGTGTGTGTGCCTCAACATCTGCCAGGTGCATACACTTCAGCTGGTGGTGAAGGATGCTCTGGAGCTGGGAAGCACTGTCAAAGCCACCTGGGATGCTGCCCCCCTTGAGATGCAGTCCTTGTTTGAGACTTCTTGTGCAACATCAATTCTGTCCGTCTGCTGTGCTAGAGGCAGGGATAGGGGGATGAGGAACTCCACCTATGCCATGATTGCACGTCTGGTGGAGAAGAAGAGTGCCATGCAGGATGTAATCTTCTCCATGACCATCCGGCACAGAGAAGAGGAGCTCAGCATCAGCTCCAACAACTGGCTGACCCTCTTCCAAATGATGCATGTTCTCAAGCCCTTCCAGGGCACCATCAATGACATGTGGCCAATCTTCGAGCTGCACTGTGCACCGGCCTCTGCACTGGAGCCAGCTGTTCTCTCACAGGTCAGATCCTTGACAGAGAGGTTTCAGGTGGGCATCAACACCAGGTTACATCCTCTCTACAATAAAGGGGAGTACAAACTGGCCTGGATAGATTTTGACTCCCAGATAAAAGGCAGTGTTACTCTCCTGAATGCAGAGGTCTAGCAATGGAAGTGTGAGCTCTGCAAAGACTGCGGAGGCTACAGGCCAACAGATGTGGTCAGAAGGAACAGTGGGTGGAAGAGGCTGTGGAGGAGGAGGAGCACCTCTGCCTCAGAGAGCCTTACCAGTGAGAAGCCCCACCACTGGTTGTCAGTAGTGAACTGGGAGGTCAGCAGCAGTGGGGCTGCCAGGCGTGCAATGGTGGAAGATTTGGCAGAGATGATGGTGAGGGAGGACCTCACCAAGTCCCCTGAGACTGCCAATGGCAATCCCCTGGTCACACAAGGCTGTAATCTGGCCTGACCTCTGTTGCATGGTCATGAGCCCTGAGTCCACCTAAAACTCAAACCCCAACAGGGGACAGGAATAACAATCAAAAGGCAACCAGTAGTTAAGCCCCACTGCTTGGCATGAGCAGAGAGACAGGGTGGGTCTGAGCCTTGAGTCCACCTAACACCCAGCAGGAAAGAGGAGTTCACAATCAGGAGTTTTTATTTTATTTTATTTTAAATTTATATCCCGCCCTCCCCGAAGGCTCAGGGCAGCTCACAAGGGGCATAAATGCTGAGGTGAATAAATGAATGTGTTCTGCTAATCAGCTTTTAAGAAGTTCCCTGCCTCTCTGCAAACAGCCAACAAACAGCAGGATGTGGAGCTGACTGAGCATATATATAGCTTTCTGATCCCATAGAGCAGAATGGGAACTCTGCTATTAGCAGCCAGCAGTACCTGTTAAGCTTTGGAGGGCTCCTATTAGTGTTTCCAAGGCTGGAGAATTCTGCCCCCCACCCATTGCCTTTTAGTTTTATAAACATTTTAATTGAGAGGAAGCAGTCTGTCTGGAAATGTATCCATTCACAAACCACCATGAACTGCCACAAACAGCACCAAGGTTTGTGAAACATTTGTGCCAAATGCCCTTCCATGAACATCACTTCTCAAACCACAAATTGGCCAAAATGCATGACTAACTTTAGTTCATGAGCTGTTTTATGCCCGTCCATACTCTTGCACTGTGTTGACTTCCTGAGAAACTTTCCACTTGCATAGCATTTAAATTGCTAGCACCATGCTCACAATGCCTACGCAGTTCAACATCAGCTTCATCTCACACCAGATCATGGGTGCCATTTAGGATTAAATTTGGGTCACCTCCACTCTAATTGGCTCCATGAATTACTGCTCAAAATCACTTACTGTATCTGGATAGTTTGCTCCTTTAATATAATTTGAATGTTCAGTCACGCAGTTAATGTGAAAACTGTGGAGTAACTATTACAATTTTCTGCTTTGGCTGTTTCTGATTTTTTTGCTTTGTCAAGCTCACTACCAGAATTAGGTCAGAGAGGTGATAGGTTCCCTGTTCTGAATTGTTTTTGGATCCTAGTATTTCAGTCCAGAGAGAGTCTATGGAAATGCTATAACCCTCATCTCTCCTTATATATAATTGAATAGTGGATGCCAAAGTTCTAATTCTAAAATGCACTCCCTTAGTGTATGGCTGATGGCACTGCTCCTCAGCATATATCGCCACCAATCAGAAGGCAAAGCCCGGGTCCCGCCCACACCACAACTGCTGCGACAACCTGGTCTTTTGCATATGGAAGCTGATTGGACTTCAGTCCATTCCACACCTCAAACTCCCCACCCCCCGCAAGGCAGTTGGGATTTTCAGTTGCATAACATACCTCATAGGGGAGAGGAGAATGGGTAACAATGGTTACCACTCTCCAGGTGAGGGCTACAGATAACTCAAACATACAAATGCTCTTCAGGTAGAAAACAGTGAACTCTGTAATTAAACCCTGCTGAGGTCGCCACAGGAAACTGACACTGTTTGCCCAAAGCCAGAGCACTCTCCCAGAGCCTCTTTCTAGATCCCGTTGTATTTATTTCTGCAACGGGCATTATTTCTAGTTAATTATATACCAGTAATACCAATTCCCACTGCTTGTAGTAGTACCCAGATATTTGGGGGATTCTCCATACTCTAAAATTACTACTTTTAAAGGGGGATATATTTGGATTCCTATGAGATCTTATTTTAAACATATTATTTATTATCCTTTAAACACTTACTTGTTCTCAGTAAAATCAGTTTAATGAAAATACTATAATTGTCTAACAGTGCAGTCCAAAGCAAAGTTGTGTGTGTGTGTTAACTGTCATCAGGTCACTTCTGAATAGGGTGACCTTATGAATTAGTGATCTCCAAAACACCCCTTCATTAACAGCCTTGTTCAGGTCTTGCAAGCTGAGGGCTGTGGCTTCCCTGATTGAGTCAAACCACCACATGTTGAGTCTTCTTCTTTTCCTGCTGCCTTCAACTTTTCCTAGCATCATTGTATTTTCCAGTGACTCTTGTCTTCTCATAATGTAATCAAAGTATTATAGTCTCCATTTAGTCATTTTGGTTTCTAGGGAGAGTTCAGGCTTTATCTGATTTAGAAGCAAAGTTACATCTTTTTAAGTCCACTGAAGTCAGTGGGCT
>NW_015161453.1:0-57528 GCF_001447785.1 Gekko japonicus
AAACATAAGCTCATATCGTTACACCAGTGACTCATCAGCAGAAGGCACTCAGAGTTGTGGAGTTGCAGATCTTGCACACTCCTCCCCCAGCAGCCATTTCTGACCCCAGGAAAGTTTATTGCCACGTTGTAGGCAATGTTCCCTCTAATTGTTCCCCCTACTAAGTGGAGCAATTCACATCCTGAGCAGAATATAACTGCTGTAATCTTAAAATGGGTAATGGGCAGTGCAAGACCCTGCGTGGCTCCAGATTGTACCTACAGATAGGTACAGATAGGAACTCTTGGTCTGGGGCAAGTGATGCTCTGTATTCTTGGTCCTTGGGGGGGGCAGTGGGAGGGCTTCTAGTGTCCTGGCCCCACTGGTGAACCTCCTGATGGCACCTGGTATTTTTGGCCACTGTGTAACAGAGTGTTGGACTGGATGGGCCATTGGCCTGATCCAACACTGGCTTCTCTTACGTTATTATTGCTACTGAACGTGGCTTCCTGTGTTAATGAGTGGCCGGGACAGCATGGACTGATTTTCCTTGGAACCTCTTTAGTTGGTTTTAGCTTAATTGCAATATATCTATAATGCTGGATGTTGTTTAAAGCTATCAGTTGACTGGTGACCAGTAATCATTAGAACATCACGAACAGCCAGTGACCCAAAAATTTGAACAGTGTATGTATGTGAGTCAATCAGGTGGGTTTGTTTGTTTTTTAAATATAAAATTAAATACTTCCCCCTCCCATTTGTTGTTATTTAGGGGAAGGAGCTGAAACACCGGTGGCCCTATGTATTCTTTGTGGGATTTTCCTTCATGGTGTATGGGTTATTTGGGTAATGTGCCCTAATGCATTCTTGTAGAGGTCTTGCTTTACTTCTGTTATAATAGCACTTTCCCATTTTAAAAATCTGAGGTATGACTCAGGAGCAAGGAATGATCTTGTGGCTTTAAAATGGTGAAGATTGGCCCATACAGGAAATTAATGAAGGGTTAACTTTTCTCTTGTTTTGGTTAAGGATTTATTTCTGCACCAACCATATATTTTAATAAGCAAAATTGTTTAGAATTCTTAGGAATCTTCTTGTACCATGCAGAACCATAAAACAGTGAACCCCAATGTGGCATCCATGAAAACCCTGTCTTTCCTGGCACCCACTTGCTTCTTCCTCAAAACCCCTTTTCCCACAAACAAAGAACCAATATAGGTCTTCCTGTACCTTGCTGGTACACAGACCACAGAAGACATCATCTCTGTGTTTGCAGGGAGTCCCATTTGGAAACAGTTGCCATTATCATAGAAGGATGCTTGGACTGCAAACTCCCTTCCTTTTATAATTGCTCCTCATAGCCGCCATTCTGTGACTGGTTCTGCCTCTCACAGCAGCTGTTCTGTGATGCCCACAGCCCTATCTCAAAATTCCTAACCTGCTCAAAGGCTCAACAAGTTGCAGACCCCTAGATGGACATATTTTTAAAGGCATGAACTATTTCAGACAAGTGTCCCTCAGATATATGAAGTGGGTGGTGAAGACAATAGTTGTGTATATACATCACACTTACAGATCAGTCCAGTGGGGAAGCACTGGACTTTTGCAAAATGAGATGAAAAAGAGATCACATATTTGAAAGGACAAAACAAAACACTTCTTTATAGAGAGTGATTAAAATGTGGACGTCACCGCCAGAGGATGTAGTGATGGCCCCAGAAATAGACAGCTTGAAAAGGGGATTAGCTAGATTCATGGAGGATGGCTCCTAGCCATGGTGACTGAGGGGAACCTCCACAGTGGTTGGCCAGTGTGTGAGACAGGATGCTGGACTAGATGGACCACTGGTTCTTCACATGCCAGCCTACTGAAGTGAACATGATTTGATCACAAGGGTAAGCAAACAATCATTTTTACATATGTGGTGTCATGGAAATTAAGCCCCACCAGCCTGAACCGGTTAGGTGTGCTCAGGGGTCATTTCGTAGAAAAAGAGCTAGGGGAACTCATTAGCATAACTCATTAGCATATGCCACACCCCCTGACATCAGGGGCCTGGCGGTGGACCTGCAAGGCCAGCGGGAGTGCGAGGAAGCCCCGCCAAGGCCCTCCCTGGCCCCAGGCAGGCAGGGGTGGGGAGAGGCGGGGAGGAAGCAACTTACCCTCCCTCTTCTCCTGCCTCCTCCTGGCTGAATGAGGGCTGGAAGCGGGGTGGCCAGAAGCAGGGGGCGGGGCTTCGTCATGTGCCCCGCCCCCCTGAACCTCACCCGGGGGAACTGTGTTTCCCCGCGATCCCCCCCGAAATGACCTCTGGGTGTGCTCAAATCATCTATGGGCTTGAACTTTCTTTGCTTCAATGTTTACCGTTCCATCCTGTGTAGGATCTTAAATCTTACACTGGAAAGATTTTCTTCCTCCCACATTTGACCTATGCCCATGTAATCTGGCATGTCCACTGTCCTCTACATGCATCTCCTGACCATGAAACACCATGCTACAAGACATCTGTTAGGACCAAGACATTTTAAATTGGTCTGGGTGGGGGAAAGCAGAAGCCTCTCCTCCCCTTGTGCGGTGATCCTGGGCCAAATAGCCCCCCCCCACAGACTTTTAAAACGTTTCCTGCAGCTGCTGTGTGTCTGCAGGGAAAGTAAGTCAGCCTGGACCCAACTCATTAAAAAAAAAGTCTCATGTAGTTCGGCCCTTAGTCTATCAGGCAGCAGAAGTGTCCTTGTTGATTTTACCGCTTAATATAGCTACTCTTCAGAAATTAAAATTCCTATTAATTCCATCCAACTATTATTAGAAAGACTGTGAAAATCCTGTGACATTTTAGCAGTTCATCTTGGCAGCAGAGTGATATTGGAGAGAGGTGGAAAAAGAGTTTGCTGCTGACAAACAGGGACCGCCAGCCTTCCCCTGTTATGCATATAAGATCTTATTTATTTAAAACATTTCTATGCTTCCTTGGCACCCAAATAGGGTCCCCAAGGAAGTGAACATGAAAAACAATTTTTGCAGTGAAAACCCAGAAATTAAAACAGCATTTAAACAATGTGCATATAAAACATTTAAACAAGCCAAATAGAACAAGGGTAAGCAAACAACCAGAAAGGAGGGCCAATAACAGTGGGGGGTTGCCAAGCGAAACAAAAAGCCTTCACTGGCTGGTGGAAGTCAATGGCAGGAGGCAGAAGAATCTCTAAAGGGAGGGAGTTCCAAAGTTTTGGTGCCGCAACCCAGAAGATATTTTCTTTGACTTTACTGGACATTCCCACAACTAATTGCTCTTGGTACAGAAGATTTCATGGGTAGAATCCTGCTCTGTTGTTCTTGGGAGATATGTATCCATGAAGTCTGGACTGAGCTCCCAGGGATTTCCTTTTTATTTCTTATAGGAGCTCATAGCCTAATCAAAACAATTCGTAGGACACTGCGTTGTGTACAGATATTTCCTACAGAGTTTCTGCTGTAACATCATCGATACAGCATCCTGTTGCATTTCCTAATCTATAAAATGTAGCGGGGAGAAAAATCTATAGTTTATCTTCAATCTTGAACTTTTTTTTATTGTGAGAAATTTCATTGGCTTTACAAGGGATTTTCACATAGGATCAAAGAAAGTGTGCTTCAACCTCATTTCAAGACTGTGTATGATACTTCTACATATTTGTTTGTACTATCGCTAATAAAGACTGATTATGCCTAGTTACACAAAAAGAGAACTTTGATGCAAGGGATTATATTCACTGTTGCTTGTCTTTTTTAAAAAAATAAGGAAAAATTTGCACTTCAGTATTAGTGTGAGACAGCGCACAGCTTATAAAGTAAAAAAAAAAACTTCTTAAAAGTGTTAGAAAAGATGTTTGGATCCTGTACATTATGTTTGCTGATTTATATATAGATGCATGTGCCTGCACATACGTGTATAGACAGTGGTAAGCAGTAGACTTAAAATGATTATTTATGTATTTATTTATTGTATGGCAGATTTACACACAGGAAGCATATAATAATATAAAATATGTAACCAAGGTGATACAATGGGTATGCAGACAGATTGGTCAATCCCCCTAAATACTAATATCTGAATTTTCAAACCACTCAAGTGCAGCTGGGGAGAGTTCATAGAGCTCTTTCACATCTCCCTGGAAAGCACAATGGTCACATTCCTGTGACAGATGGAAAATAGTTCGGTGGATTGCACTACAATCGCATTCAGGTCCTGGTATTTTGCCCCATTTAAACAACAGGTCTGCACAACTGCCAAAGCCTGTTCGTATTCTATTAGCTGCCTTCCATACGTTATGTGGCAAGTCGAATCCTGTGGGCCTCTCGTTGGTGTTTATCAGGTTATGGATATTGGGTGGAACTGATTGCATCTATGTTTGCAACTATTCATTCCCTAGATCAAAATTTTGGGATTGCAGGATTTGTGCAGATCTTATTGCTGGGTATTGGGATCATAGTTTGGGTAGGCCCATGTCAGCTGTGTCTTTGTGGATGGGCAACTCTCTGTTTTCAGTTATCTTTCTATATTCATGAAGACCATCTTTTCTTTGGAGAAGAGGGGGAACGGTGTTGGTTTAATACATCCACTGATGGTTCTCATTGTTGTACTGAGCTGAGCATCAAGTTTGTGGACATGGGGGCTGTTGAGCCACACTGAAGCACCATATTTCGCAGTACTATACACCAACCTCAAAGCTGTTGTAGCAGACGCACTCCAAGTTGTACCACATAATTTTTGGAGAATGTTGTTAGGCATGCATATTTTCACTGCTACATTGGTAAGATGGTGTTTATAGCTCAAGGTCCTGTCCAAAGTAATGCCAAGGTACTTAGGTTGTGTGTAAGTTGGGTACCATTAAGACAGACATTCAGTTCATGGTTGGCAAGATTGTTATTGAGATGGAAACAGGAGCATTCTGTTTTTCCTGGACTTGGGATAAGCCACCATTTATGGTAGTAGTCAGCCAAAATTTTGAGGTCCTTAGTCAGTATTTCCTCAGTCCTTACTGCAATTGCCATGTCATCAGCATAAGCAAACTTCTTGGAGATTGTCTCGGGAAAATCAAAGATATATAGATTGAAAAGAACTGGAGCGAGGACTGAGCCCCGGGTTAGACCAATATTCAGTTTCTTCTACTTGCTGGTTGACCAACCCATAATTACTTGGGAAGTTCTATCACTCACCATGTTATTTAAGAGTCGAAATAATGTTCTGCAGAGGAAAACTTGTAAAAACCTGTACTTAGTAATCATCAATAGACCTATCTTTCCTAGGCCCTTATCTACATGGTCCAGGCTAGCCCAGTCTTGTCAAATCTCAGAAGCTAAACAGGATTGGCTCTGGTTAGTACTTGAATGGGAGACCACCAAGGAAGTCCAGGGTCCCTACAGAAAGGCAGGCAATGGGCAAACCACCTTTGAACGTTTCTTGCCTTGAAAACCTTACAGGGTTCCCGTAAGTCGGCTGTGGCTCGACGGCACTTTCCACCACCATCTTTCCTAGACTGGCCATTCTAATATATTCTGTGTAGAGTGTGCCGAAGAGATCATTGGTCCTCAAGAGTGTGTGTGCATATGGAGAATGAATAGTTTATTCATCACTGAATCAGATTCACAGCTGCAGAACCAAATGGACACGAGAGGAGAAAGCATTTATTCTCTTACTCTATGAAGTTATGGCAGTCTGCAGCTACTGTCACAGTAGGAATTAGTTGTGGTGTTTAAATGAAATAACACATTAAGCAAGAGCATGGTGCAAAAGGCAAGGCCTTTTCCTGAACCTGCATGTTCAGTAAACTCTTTCCTGAGCCGCTTTCTCCTAATAGAGTCTACTCCTTTACTATCGGAAGGGCCTTTGCTATTTCTCTCTCATGGCCATGCTGTTCAGTATTAATTCCTGACCTTTCTTCCCTCTCTCTGGCTTGCCCGGTATAGATGGCAGGCTGTAGAGGTAAAATCTGTACAATAGGTTACAGTAGGTTACAAATTGTATAAGCCAATACAAACTGTCTAGTTTATGATACTGTGGCTATCCACCTCCTTCACACGCTGTGGCTAAAAACCAGAAGTAAGGAATCCTTCCAAGTGCAAGAGCAAACATGCCAAGGAAGCAGCAGCAATCCATAAAAAGTGATGGCGAATAAACTGTATTGGCTTCAGTGTAAAGTGGATACCATCCGCAGAGATTGAACAATGCTTTTGCCATTTGTTCTCCTTTCATTCTTCCATGCTGCCATTGCCAGGAACTGACAGCCAGCCTGGGGTAGCAGTTAGAGTGCCACACCAAGATCTGGGAGACCCAGGTTGCCAACCTGCTGGGTGACCTTCAGTCACAGTCTCTTGGCCTAACCTACCTCACAGGGTTATGGAGAGGATAAAATGGGGGAGAGCACAAGGTAAGCTGCTTTGAGTCCCTATTGGGAGAGAAATGAGGTACATACATTAGCGGAAATGCCGTATACAGAACACTTTCTTTTTGAACATCACATTGGGCTTCCCATACAGCCCAACTTTTATTTAGCGGATAGTTTTATTTTGCTTTGCCAGGTTGCCCACTGCCAACTTGGTGTAGTGGTAAGGGTAGGGTTGCCAAGTCTGGGTTGGAAAATACCTGGAAACTTTGGGGGTGGAGCCAGGAGAGGGTGGGGTTTAGGGGAGGGGAGGGGCCTCAGCATAGTACAATGCCATAGAGTCCACCCTTCCAAGCAGCCATTTTCTCCAGGGGAGCTGATCTCTGTTGGCTGAGGATCAGTTGTAAAAGCAGGAGATCCCCAGGCCCCACCTGGAGGCTGGCAACTGTAGGTAAGAGTGGCAGACTCTAATCCAGGGGTGTCAAACCAAAAGCCTGCAGGCTGGAAGCGGCCCGCCCAGGGCTTTAATCAGGACTGTGGCTCTCTTCTCCACCCCCACCCCCTCCCCTTCCTGTCCTCACCCTTGGTCCAGGTTATCTGCGGACCTCCATGCTATTTGTAATGGAAACTAAGGCTGTGTAGTCAGACCAGGATCTGGGAAGCCCAGGTTCAAATCCCCACTCATGCCGTGGATGCTTGCTGGGTGATCTTGGGCCAGTCACGCCCTCTCAGTCTAGCCTACCTCACAGGATTGTTGTGGGGATAAAACAGTGGAGAGGAGAATCATGAAAGTTACTTTGGGTCCTCCTTCGGGATAGAGGCAGGATATAAAGTAAAACAAATTCTAACTTCTGTTCCTCATTTGTTACCACTGAGGCAGATTAACATTTATTATAAAGCATGTTAAGGGTTAGGGCTGCCAACTCCCCCGGTAGGGCGGAAATCCCCTGCCCTGGAGGCTCCGTTCCCAGACGCCAGGGAATCGGGGCCCGGGGGGAACCACGCCCCAGCGTGCGCGTCACCGGAAGTGATGTTGCACGCTGGGGGCGGGGCCACGCCATTTGAGGGGAAAACAAAGAGTTTTCCCCTCAAATGGCATGGCCCCGCCCAGTGTGTGACGTCACTTCCGGTGACGCTCCGGCGGCGCACACGTGCACGATCTTGACCGGCTCCCGGAGCAGCAGGACGCTCCCCCGCCGGTAGGATTTTTTCATTTGGCAACCCTATTAAGCGTGGAGGCGGGGGAAGCATCCTCTTACTACTTCAGTAGATTGTGGGGAAATATTACCTCCCCCCTTCTGTTCATAATTTTAACAGAGGTTTGTTTCTATTAAATACATTCTAAGTTGCCAAGCAGAATGGGTGAGAAGGCATTAAAACTGAAAAATAATTGGGGGGGGGGGTTAGAAGTGGGGATAGATGAATGGTAGATCATGAAAGGGAGAGGGCAAAATTAAAGATTTAGAAAAGTGTTAGAGAAATGTAGGAAAAGATAAGGAAAAAGGGATTTTTTTTGTTTGTTTGCTACTACACACTAACAAGGCTGCCCCTTGGAAAGATCTGGCTGTGCAAGAGCTGGGTGGAACTAAAGGAAAAATGAAACCATAGACCTTTTTAGGGGGCTTCATCATCTCCTGGCTCGTATTCCCTTGCTCCGACGCCTGGCTGATAGGTTTAGCAAAATCTGATCAGCAGTTTCCCTCAGTCTCATGGTAAACTTTGCAGAAAGGCCCAATTCTTTGCTGTGCTCTGATTTCCCTGTGGCTGCAGTCAGAACTGGATTAATTTTTTTTAATGCATTCCATGAAAACTGCATAACGCTGGCTTCAGGGGCCCTGCAGCTGACCTGAGCCACCCACATTTTGTCTCACAGTCCCCCTCTGTCAGGGGCCCCACCCCAGTGACATTTAAGTTGGTACTTCTGGGTGGTGCAAAATTATGTCTCTCATCCTCTCTCTTGAGAAGTGATGGTAGGTGGCTTGTCCTAAGGACTTGATAACTTGCTAGAGAAGGGATTGGATTCCCCCCCCCTTTACTCAAAGTCTCAGAGTGGCTTACAAACTCCTTTCCCTTCCCCTCCCCACAAAAGGCACCCTGTGAGGTAGGTGGGGCTGAGAGAGCTCTTTCAAGAACTGCTCTTTCAAGGACAGCACCTGAAACTGGAGGAGCGGGGAATCAAACCTGGTTCTCCCAGATTAGAGTCCATGCACTTAACCACTACACTTTCCTGCATTATTCATCTTCTATGTATGAAAACCAAATGTAGAAAAATGGAATGCACTCCAGTAAAAACAACTTGCCACTTCAGGGCCCAGCCTATCGTAACTCTTGGATCCCACCTAAAATGGCTGTGTATGGATTTCGGTCCACCAAAGCAGGACTTCTCTGCCTCCCAGTCCCAAGGTAACCCAAAATGCCCCCTGAACTGTTTCTCCTAGGGGATAGGGACTCTGCATTTTTAACCATGGGGAAGCAGAGTTGGAGATCTATGGGGGGGGGGTCAGCAAAAATCCCCCCTTTGTGCGCACAGAACTTTTAGGCAAGATAGAGGCCTGTGTAAAAATATTTGAAGCAGTCTTCTATTAAGTGGGAGAGCTGCAGAATACTGGGGGGGGGGAACATTAAAAACATAAGAGCCAATCCAATTTGTGGTAGTGACTCTATCCAATAGCAAGCTCTGTTTCATTGGAGCTCCATGTTTAATCTATGATCAAGCTATTAGCTGCTTAATGCAGGGAAAGGAAGGTATATTAAGCGAAATAAAGAAGAGATCTTTGCACTCATAATTGCAGACTTTTAGTTTAAATTCTAAAGCCGGGTACAAACTAGCTAGTATTTTATCACTAGTACATTTAAATCTATTTGACTTCAACGGGAGAGATTTTAGAATTGAATCCCAAATGCTTAATTTTTGGCAGGATCATGCTTCGAAATGATTTAAAAAGGAAGTAGGCCAGCAGCGTTTCATGACTCCACTAAAAGCTGCTGGCTAATCAGCACTTTAAACAAATATTTTTAGGTAGCTTAGAAAGGACCAAAGACCATAATTTGATCTTTACAGGACATTGATGTACCACCGGAGGAGGAAGAATGTGGCTTATGGTAAATATTGAGAGTTATTTGTGATCAACAAATGAAGAAAAAACTCCCGACAAAATTCATGGAGTGCTTCTAATTAATGAGAATGTTTGAAGAAATCTGTCTGCTCATAAATATTCATCAAGCAGAAAAATAGGTTGTGGTTGTTAGATAAATTATTAACTACACATTTTTGATTTGGCCTTAGTAATATATTAAGCACTATAAAAAAGAATCAAAAGCACTTAGTATGGATATAGTTCTGTAAACCAAATTTGAAAAAGAGGCAGGGGGAGGGATGGAGAATAAATCTGGTCACAATAAGGTACAGGTCTTTTTAGATGGTTTTGCTGGAAAGCCAGATGGAAAATGCTGCCTGAGGCTGTCAAACATTTGAGCCTGTTAAAAGAAAAGTGTAAAAAAGATATTTGGCAAACTGTGTCTGCTAGTATAAACCAGCTGTGGACACATCTGTAGCTAAAGAAAAGACGCATCTCTAAGGGGTGTTTTACAAGGAGTTGGTTTGAACAACACAGCTGGAATTGCCACACAAAGAGATGAAGACAGTGTGATAAACAGAATTTAGCTCATTTGTACAGAACAGGTGGCATACTGGCACAATCTAACAACATTGCCAAGTCCGTTGAAAAATAGCTTAGCATCTGTAGAGAAACTATACCTGTAAACTGATTAAAAAACAACGTTGCTTTCCTCAGAGCAAACTGAATAATACAGCAAGATTTTGAGTGGCATTAAATCTCTTTGGACTTTGGGGCTTGCATGCAAATCACTGATCAACCATTGGACTGGTCTTGGGCAAATCACGGTCCCCCCTCAGCTTCACTGAAACAAGTAGAAGCAGCTACATTTTACAAAAATATTTTGCAAATTAAAACTGCAACACTAAACCAGTGTGAAAATGAGTCTGAGTACAATTTTATTTATTTTTTTGTCCATAATGAGGAAAATCTGCCCTTCCTCACTGGAGACAGGACCTCAGTTTTTAGCTTAACACACTTTTTTGGTTAGATTGCCAGAGCAGTTGACAGGAACATTAGTGCATGCTGAACTAGGGAGAGAGAAACAGAAAATAGAAAAGCTAGTTTCAGAGCCAAACTGTTGATAAGAAGGGGCCAGAGAGAGAAAAGTCTAGGCAGCCTGGTCATCCTGGACAAGTCACATGATTCACTTTCCTCTGATATTTGGGTTGTGTCTGAGTTGTGTGAAAAAGGGCCTCCAGGTTTCTAGGTTCATAATTTCAGGAGGGTAGCTGAGTTAGTCCGTAGCAGCAAAACCAGAGGTCGATTCGGGGGAATCGCGGGGGATCGCGGTTCCCCTGGGTGAGGTGCGGGGGGGCACACGACTAAGCCCCGCCCCTGCTTCCGGCCGCCCCGCTTCTGGCCCTCCGTCTGAGGGGGCGAAGGGGCGGCGCTTACGGGAGAATGAGGGGGAGGGGGCAGGGCATTCTGCGTTCGCTCTTTGCCTTCAGGCGTTTCAGGCGGTGGCGAGGAGGGGAGGATGAACTGGCTTTTCCTGCTCTCCAAAGGGGGTAGCGGCGGTGGGGCCACCGCTTTGACTTCGGCTGCTGCCGGGACCCCGCTGCCTTCCAAGCTCGCTAGTCTCCAGCAGAAAAAGCAGTGCCAGATCGAGTCCCTGTGGAGCGCCCTGAGTGAACCTTACACGCCCCCCCTGGGGGGCGGTAGTTTCGGCATTTCTCCTCTTCCCCGCCCCAGACAGAGGAGTCGCCCCTCGCTCAAAGGAAAGCCGCCCGGTGGCGAAACAGCTGGTGGTGTCGAGAACGAAAGGGGCAGAGCCGCAGGTCTTCTGGCGTCCCCTTTAAAGTGTGAAGCTGCGCAGTCGGAGGACGTGTTCTGTCTGTGCCTCTCTGCAGCAACTGGCTTCCTTGTTGGATTCTCCAAGGAGGGGATGGGGAGTGATGGGTCACTTCTCCCCTTGTTGCTGCCCCCCCCAAAAGGGCCAGTTGGTAACACCCCCCCCGGTCTCTTATTTCTCTTTCGGTAGTTGGAGGTGGGGAGGAACTGGCAAACCGGCACAGCTTTATTTTTGTTACGGTTTTGTTCTGCCCTTTCTCTGGGTTGCTCAGGGTGGCATGTATTTGTCTCTCTGCCTTTTACCCTCACAATAGCCCTGAGAGGTGGGTTAGAGGACAAGCAACTGGCCCAAGGTCACCCAGCAAGCTTCCAGGGCAGAGAGGCAGGTCTGAACCTGGGTCTTCCAGACCTTGATCTGACACTTAGCAGATACACCAAGTTGCCTCTGCTGTTGTGCAAGAACAAAAACAAAACGGTAAACAAATTCCTATGAACCAGTTTGGTGTAAGACTAAGACTAACTGAGTGGTGGGTGTGGCCTTATGACACACTTCCGGTGATGTCAGGGGTGTGTGGCATATGCTAATGAGTTATGCTAATGAGTTCCCCTAGCTCTTTTTCTATGAAACGACCCCTGAGCAAAACAAAATTCGAGTCCAAAGCACGTTGAAGGCCTTCAACATTTTCCAGGGTATAAGCTTTCATGAGTCAAAGTTTACTTTGTTTGATACAAATGGAATGAAATTTCATCAGCCCTCACATTCAAGTCAGAGGGGGGGGGTGTTGCAAAGAAGGGCTAGTTGGAGTTAGGATGCAGAGGTACCATGCAAAATGTCATCTGCTTGATTAGAGCAAAGAGATATGTGTAAGGGATCAGATGTGGTAGATATAAGGGCTGCTGGCTGGGTCAAAAACCTTACTCTATGGCAATGACAAAAGGGAAAACACTGCAGCTGTGAGGTCACTGCCATCCAGTGGTCTTATTCTGGGACAAGGGAGGCGAATGCAGTCCCCATGAAGGAGCAGTTAGAGCTGAGTGTGAGGTCTGCTGTCACAAAGTACAATCAATATTTTAAGAAAGAAAACTGTAATGTATGAATGAGAAATAGGAACTCTGTGGTATTTACTTGAAATGGGAAATGAAACCGGTGATTGATGACCAGTTCTTCAGTTTTCACAGGAGTGTCATTTTCTCAAATAACCATTTCATTCCATTGCCAAATCACTCCAAACTTTATTTCCCTCTTGCATCGAGTCACAAATGTTAAGAGTCAAAGACAATGGTCTGGTCCTCACCAAATGTGGAACCACACAAATCCTCACGGTGTTGCCAAGAAAGTGGTAAGAGCAATTAGATCAGTGGTAGAAGCAGATGGTAAAAATATCTGAATAATATAGGATCACTGATTCCCATTTAACCTCCTTGGGCACTGCTGTTAACATGCACACAGTCGCCTGCAGGAAAGGATAACAAGACACAAAACGGAAGACAAAACATGTATTCAGATTTTTAACAACGAAGTTTTGTGTTAACAAAAAGGACAGTTAATAAGCAAAGGCAAATCAGTCAACAAAAGATAGATCAACAATATGTTGGAGGCCTTTGTCAACTCAGTAAAACAAAAGCAGAACTTCACATAATGCTATGGCTGAGGGGGGGAAAATCATTTATGCAAGGGAAATGAGCCTGCTTCTGCAAGCTAATGAGCTTGTTGAATCTGAGCCAAAATTGCATACAAAGCTGGGCAGGAACAAAGCCAAGGGCTCAAGATTTGACATTGGGCTTTAAAAGGGGTATGGGAAGGCTAGCAGTCAGAGTGAAACAGCGGAGACCTATTCATAAAGACAGTTTTATAGCAGCTATAGCTTAATGCTTGCGTTTCAACACGATATTACGTTTCACCCTAAGTATCTCAATCTTTTAACAAACTGAACTTAGCGATTGCCAGCCTGATCTGATGCCTTGTCACTCTGGCTATAAGTGCTCAAGTTCCCCCGTGCACGGGGCTTGCTGTTTATAAACAGACATTTTGCTGCTGGCCAAGGACAAATGGCTGGAAAGCAAATTTCCTGTCACCCAGGAATGCTTTCTGCATCCATTTGTCTGATGTAGGGCTGCCAATTCCCCCCGGGGGGTGGATTTCCCCCCCCCGCTTTGGAGGCCCGATTTCTGCCGCCGTGGAATCGGCCCCCGGGGGAAACCCCGGATGTGACGTGCTGACGCCGGGCACGCTGGGGGCGGGGCCACAGCCATTTGAGGGGTTCCCCCCGCCGCAAGAAGAAAAGGATTTGGCAACCCTAGTCTGATGAGGAATGCCTGCACATCAGCCATACATGCTAAATGTATTTCTAGACTTTGTGCAAATGCCTGGCTAAGCATATTGGGCGTAGGGATGCCAGCCTCCAGGTAGAACCTGGGGATCTCCTGGAATAACAGCTCATCTCCAGACTACTGAGATGAGTTCCACTACAAAAAATGGCTGCTTTGGAGGGTGGATTCTATGGCATTGCAACCCACTGAGGTCCTATTCTCCCCAGGCTCCATCCTTGAGTCTTCAGGATTTTTCAGTCTGGAGCTGGCAACCCTACCTCTTATACCCCGCCAGTGGCCAGGGGAGACCGGCAACCCTAGGCCACAGAAAAACACAATGTAGCCTAGAACACATTCACTTTTGTGTACTGTGTGTATGTGTGTGGGAAGCATCAAACTTAGGACGATTCTGCATCTAGCATTCGCTGCACATTTTCTCAACTGGGAGGAAAAAGTGCAGCTCAAAACCACATTCAAATACCCCAGGCCAATGCCTACAGACTGCAAAGTCGCCCTGAATGGCCATAACATGGCCATAAATCTATGCAGATGGTACCATAAAATCCGATGATCAAAGGAAGTGAAAGCAGCATACAATGCAGAGGGGAATTTCTGTTCCAACGTGGGCTTGCTAAAACAATGGAGGGAAAAGCCAATGCAGAATCTGCCTTAGAATACAGCACATTGTATATGTTGTGCTGCCTTATTAAAAAAAGCTACTGGGAATTGTTGCTGGGAAAGTATAGCAGCTGTTTTTTTGCTGATACACATCTCTGATGGATAGCCTCTGGTTCCGCCCTCCAGGCTGTTGTGTCCTGCCTCTTCAAGAGGGTAGCCCAGAGAGCAAGCAGGAGAGTAGGAGGGACTCAGTGCTTCTCTTCTCATCTCCCTGCTAGCAGACTGCAGGAGTGCAGGGCCTACTAAGAATCTGCACAATCCTGGCCTAGAGCAAGTTACCTGCCCTACAGTTATTGTTAATAACCAATTTAGCCAAACAGAACTGTTGCCAGAGGCGCTGCCTTTTACTCTTGGGTAGCCCCAATAGCTGGGGCACCCCACTTCTAACCTGATCCAGAGACCCACAAAACTCAGGCCAAGGAAGGCACTCTTGGTTCTGAAACACAGAGCTAGCCACAGCTCTGAAAAAGGGGTCTCCATTTTTAGGTGACAGGCAACCTCAGAGCAAGCCTCCAGTCTTCCCCCTCCACCCAGCAGAGATTATGCTTATGGAATAACAATGAGTTCTAGCAAGTAAAGTATCTACATTTCTAAAGTCTATTTAATTCTTTGTCTGAATACTTGTCTTTTCTACTCTGTCCCTCAAGATACCGGGATAAACCAATCAAACATTCAAATTATTAACGATCCTTCCTGACGCTAATCAGGGACGTCTCCCACCTTTTGTTTACCCTGGCCAGGGCCATTAGTGGTCAGATAATCCATTCAACTAGCCACCCAGCATTTGGCTTCTATTGTTAAATCCAGACCCTGCCTCTCTGGAAGCTCATTGGTCACATCTAGGCCTTGCCCATCCTGATGCCACACACCCCTGGGACTCATAATTGGTCCAGGAAATATATTGTTCACACCTGAGACCAGCCCCTGGGACCAGGCATTGGTCTGCATTGTCTTCCATAGGGTATATCCCAGCGTAAACATGGCTTCAGCCCGTGTGTTTTCTGCCATAATCCAACATGGCAGTCCACCCCTGAACTCTCTGAGTTTAGGCCACAATCCATGGACCTCTACACATCTGGACAGGTTGTATCTCTATAAGCTATCAATCACCTCTGTTTCCTTATAGTTCTATATTGTGTGTCTGTGAATGTTGTGTATTATTGAGTGAAGTGTGTCAGTAAACTATTATTATTATTAAGGAAGTTTGCCTCAGTCTTTCATTGGGAACCTCGGAAACAGTGCCATCTTCCGTAAACATAGACGGAAGAATCCCGATAATAATAACTGTACCGGTTGTTTCCCTTAAGGAGCAATTCGGCTAACAGAATTGGGTGTTCGTTGTTTGCTCCACTACACAAAACATGACAACAAGGATGGGATCCCTCTGCTATTAAAACACCCAGGAAGCCGTGGGAACAAATTGAGATCAGACTAACTTGTCCCTTGCCTTCCAGATTAGTGCTGAGTGACTAACCACAGAATTGGCTGCACTGGACCATGTAGAAGTATTTGGTGTCAGTCACTCCACATCTCTTACTATCCTGCCTTGACTATGTTACTATCTACAAGCTAAGAATATCGAAGGGGCAGAACAAAAGCATGCCATTTTATTGACTGCCTGTGGAGCAAAAACTTTTGCTATTTATTTTCTGATGGCACCTACTGCACCAAGTGCAAAAACTTACGATGAACTGATAGCTCTGTTGAAGACACATTTTTGAACCATCTATTTTTCTAAGGGTGATCAGCGAGCCAGTAAAAATATAGCAGAATATATTGCAGAGCTCTGTCTCTTTGCTGAACATTGTGAATTTGGAGATTAGGGATGGGCGTGAACCGCATTTTTGCGGTTCAGTTCATGGTTTGTGGCTGAACCACAAACCTACATGAACTGGGAGGTTGGTTTGCAAACCGAACCAGATAGTATGGGCTTGTGACCCCTGCTTTCAGAAAGCAGGGGTTTAAATATCTCAGGGCCATTTAAACCAAACAGCTGAGTGGTGCTCCACCACTGAGCTGTTTGGTTTAAATGACTCAGAGGTCTACCCAATAAAGCCCCTTTAAACAGCTGATCCATACATAGCAAACTGCTCTGTGTGGATCAGCTGTTTAAAGGGGCTTTCTTAGGCAGCCAGCCTCAGGTTTGGAGCCATTTAAACCCCTGCTTTCTGTTCCCTGTGGCTTTTTGGAGCCATTTAAACTAAACAGCTCAGCGGTGGTGTTTGTTCCACTAAACAAAAAGGCATGCCTGAAAATCACTGCCTACCGGGGGAGTTGGCAGACACTAAATGGCATCGGCCAATGAAAGTTTATGGAACCTCTTGAGGAGGGGGAGGAAAGAAGAGGGGGAGTCCGTCATTGTCTCAGATAGGGGTTGGAGAAGCAACAGGGAAACAGGGAAAAGTACTAGGAACATAGTTAGGTACTTAGGTTTTGCCCAGTGAAGAAAAAGAATCCAGATATCTATAGCAGAACTACATAGGGCTCAGGGGCCAATAAAGAGTCAAGAATAGATCAGGTATCCTGTGTTAAACCTTAGGAAATAGTAGGTTAGGGGCTTGTGAGGGAATTGAGCAAAACATCCTAAGAGGCAAGCTGACCTTATTTCAGTAGGCTGAAGAGTTTAAGGAGGAGTTCCAAATAAAGCAACCCTTCCTCTGTGAGTGTGTGAAAGTGTAACTGTTTAAAGCAGAGTCCTACTGTTCCATACCTTAAAGAACCATAACTTGTTACATTCCTTGTTTTATCCACCACTAAGCACTGAGCCCTTCTAAAGAAGAGGCAATAAACTAATATTTTTTTGCTGTGAAAGGAAAGTGTTGGTGTGAATCTCTGAAGGAGAAGGGAAGGGGGAGAGGAGAGTAGTAGAAAGTGCCTCAGATTCCTTTTCTAACTCCCCAGGCTTCCTCTATATCGGCAACATGTAATTCCAGCAAAGTTATTGATTAAAATTGCCTTACTAACCACTCACAACCCATACCATAACTAAAAACAACTTTGTCATTGCTACTGGAAGGTGTGAAAAGGAAAGTGGGCAGCTGAGAAAACACCTGGCCATCACAACACCTCACTAGTGTATGGACCTCTCTGCTGGGTTTTGATCTATTTCTTGGCACACTGTGCATTTTTTGAAAAACCCCTCTAAATCCATATAGGGAAGTGACTGTAGTGTGGTGGTTTGAGTGTTGTAAGATCAGGGAATTACAGAATCAAATCTCTACTGTGCCATAACTGTACGCTCAGTGGCAGTGCAATCCTAAGAATACATTCTGGAGTAATCAAAGGATTCTGAGCAAACCTGGTTAGGATTGTGCTCTGAGAGCCGAACTAGATGTGAAATTTGTAGAAAACTCCCTCTAACAGTGCTGTGGGGTGCCATTCTATTTGGGAAAACAGCACAGGGGTAGGAGCCCCTCTTCCACATACCACAGTCCTGACTGGAATCAGAGCCTTGGGCTGATTCCGCATTGGCTTTTTCCTCCGTTGTTTTACGGAAACCCACGTTGGAACGGAAATTCCCCTCTGCATTGCATGCTGGAATTTGGTTTTGAGCGGCACTTTTTCCTCCCAGTTGAGAAAATGTGGAGTGAATGATACAGAATAGCCCTGAGTGACCTGTCATCCTTTCAGTCTGCTCTCACCAGTCATTGGGAACTCCCTGATAGACCACTTATAAAGCCCAGGATTCCTGTGCAGACTGTTTGATAATTGGTGTTCTGTAGTGCCCAGGGAGTTAGACCTTCTCACATATAACAAGGATAATTTAGGCAGATAATTTTTTTAAACTACCACTGTTGGGATGATAGAAATTTTATAATACAAAATTTATATTACTCGATGTAGCAAAAATATGAGGAAGTTTAGGAAACAGAATTTGAAGCATTGGGTCAATTTCATTATCAAAAAGTAAAAGAAAAAAACAACACACAGACAGAGCTGCATGAGCCCAATCTCGAAAACAAAGGATGTCCTGCATAGCTCAATACAAGTTTTTATACTGCTACTGGAGGGGCATTGGAGATATGCAGATGACACCACACTATTGGCAGAAAATAGTCAAGACTTGAAATTACTACTGATGAAGGTTAAAGCAGAAAGTGCCAAAGCAGGATTACAGCTGAACATCAAGAAGTCAAATGTAATGACTACTGGGGAATTACACAACTTTAAGGCTGAAAATGAAGACACTGAAATTGTTCCAAGATTTTCTATTCCTTGGTTCCATCATCAACCAAAATGGGCACTGGAACCAAGAAATGCAAAGGAGATTGAGACTGGGAAGGGCAGTGATGAAAGATCTAGAAAAGCTTCTTAAGTGTAAGGTTGGAGACCAAGATCAATCTAATTCATGCCATAGTATTCTCCATCTCCATTACTATGTATGAGTAAGAAAACTGGATGATGAAAGTCGGTAGGAAGAAAGTTGATTCATTTGAAATGTAGTGCTGGAGGAAAGTTTTACGGATACCGTGGGCCACCAAAAAGACAAAGAAGTTGGTTCTAGATCAAATCAAGCCTGAACGCTCCTTCAAAGCTAAAATGACTCAGCTGACTCTATTAAACTTTGGTCACATTATAAGAAAAAAGTCACTGGAAAGGACACTAATGCTAGGAAAAGTTGAAGGCAGCAGGAAAAGAGGAAGACCCAACATGAGATGGATTGACTCATTCAAGGAAGCCACAGCGCTCAGTTTGCCAGACCTGAGCAAGGCTGTTAACAACAGGATGTTTTGGAGGTCGCTAATTCATAGGGTCGTCATAAGTCAAAAGCGACTTGATGGCACTTAACACATACATACTGTACAGGCAATGGTTAGAAACTAAAGCTGATTGGATTTAATAGTTACCATTTCTAGAAAGCGATGGCGAACCTAAACAGCATGATAAAAAGTAGAGACATCACCCTGCCAACAAAAGTCCGCATGGTCAAAGCAATGGTATTCCCAGTATTCATGTACGGCTGCGAGAGGTGGACTATAAGGAAGGCCGAGCGCCGAAGAATAGATTCTTTTGAACTATGGTGCTGGAGAAGACTCTTGAGAGTCCCTTGGACTGCAAGAAGATCAAATCAGTCAATCCTAAAAGAAATCAACCCTGACTGTTCCCTGGAAGGCCAGATAATGAAACTGAAGCTCAAATACTTTGACCACCAAATGAGAAGGGAGCACTCACTGGAGAAGACCCTGATGCTGGGAAAGATTGAAGGTCAAAGAAGATGGGGACGGCAAAGGATGAGATGGTTAGACAGTGTCATCGATGCAACGAATATGAAACTGAGCAAACTTCAGAGGACGGTTGTGATGCCCTCTTTATTCTGGAGGACTGGTTTCCCTTTAAAAGTGTTCTTTATTTTATTCTACTGGGTATATCTGGCTGCCACCAGGAAATTTAAGGCTTTCCAAACCTTTATGCTTTTACTTTTGTTATCACTGGGTAGGTAGGTCGAGTTTAAGGCTCATGAGGAATTATGTGGTCCTGAGGAAGTATTCCTTTCAGAGCTGGTATATTTAAATAAAATAAGATTTATTGAAATAATTCATAAATAAAAGGGTAGAACAATGTAACCAGTAATGTGAATATTTTGAACAATTGCTTGGTGTCTCACACAAGATCTGCTCCCTTACTGACAGGGATCTTTCAGGCAACTTTGTAACACTTTAACTCAAGGTCTTATAAGTTCACTGTTTCTCTCCAAGTTATCAGGACATACAGCCTTTCCTATAATTTGTCTTCAATTAAACTTTCATTTTCTTTTTCTTATTCTCTGTAACTTCCTTCATACACAGAACTAACAACTTGTCTAACTCATTCCCCACCCAGAACTTAGAGCAAACTGAACTTCTCTCTGCTTCTCTCACAGAACTCAGAACTAACTGAAATTATCAACTGTCAACATGTAACTGTCCAACTTGACTGACATACATACTCATCCACTCATTGTCACTTCCAAAACCCCTCCCCCTCTCTGTCAACCACCAATCATACCACACTTGCTTCTCTCAACCACTCTAGTCTACTTGCACAGCCATGCAACCAAACTTTTAAAGATACACACACACACACATAAAACAAGGAATTGCCACAACGGTGGAAGACAGGAGGGCTTGGCGGGATCTTGTCCATGGGGTCGCGAAGAGTTGGACTCGAATGTGTGACTAAACAACAACAAAATTGGCGCAAACTATTCAGATTACATAATGCATTCCTATAGTTACTTTTTCTGATACAGGCATCATACCAACAAGTCTGAACAAGTTAAATCCAGTCTTATCAGGGCACAGTTCCCTTTTCCCACAACAGAAATCACAGAGTCAGCTCTCTCCACTGATCTGCATACATGACCAGTTTCTGGCCCTTCTTTAGCCTCCACGTACTAATGGGACCCCAACTCAAAAGAAATAAAATACAGGGCTTCTTCATAGTGTAGCCTGTGCTCTATTGTGTCATACACCAGTATGGTGTACAGGGAAGACTCCCCTTTCATCTATCAAGAACAACAGTGTCCCACACAGGAAATTACAAAGCAGTGATGATTTGGAGGGGCGGAAGGGAATTGGTGGCCTATCTCTCCCCCAAAAAACTTGTCATCCTAGACTGCCAGAGCTCATTGCAGAAAGGTAGGCTAGAGCAATGCTACACTTTGTTGTAAGAAGACTCACCCTGGCCAGAAATGCAGAGATCAGACACCCTTATTGTGCATAGGACACTGCAATAGCTATAGCCATATATATCTCTGTTTGGGCTAAAAATGTGTTAATTATTGTAGATGACTTTATAAAAGAAAAAAAATCTATATTCCTAGATTGGTATTTTGTTTCTCCTCATTGGTTGTAAGGGCAGCTTCGTCTCTGATCAAAACCAAGGCTGATTTCGCACTAGAGCTGCCTCGATGTTGCGCCGCCGTTTGCCCCAACACTATTGGTCAATTTCACACCCGAAGCCACAGGGCTGTATTTGACCCGCGGCTTCGCCCAATTTCCTCCGCAGTTTCGTGATCCTCAAAAAACAGGATCACGAAACTGCGGGGGAAATCGGGCGAAGCCGTGAGTCAAAATGCAGCCCCACAGCTTCGGGTGTGATATTGACCAATAGTATCGGGGCAAACGGCTGCGCAACATCGAGGCAGCTCTAGTGCGAAATCAGCCCAAAACAGAACAAAAAAAGGTTGCAAACATCATGGATAAAATCTCTCAAAATGTTTGCTGGCAAGCTAATTCTATATACAATCCCCCTCCTACACCAAAATGGATGGAGAAGCACTGGTTTAATAAGACCAAATGTAGCCAAAGGGTAGCTTTTCCTGAACAACAACAACAACATAGAGTTTTGAAATGAAGGGTAATCATAGTTTAAAAGCTGTTTCTTTACAGAACAAACAATGTTTTAGTTAAGGATAATTCACTTATGGGATCCTGCCAGAAGCAGCCAAAGAACAAATTTTGTGTATGAGACACACAGAAAGGGAATTAGAAATCTGGACAGAGAAAGGGCACTTAGATATGACTGCTCCTGAGGCCCTCCCAATTCCTTTAGATACTGAATGTGAATATATAAAATCACGATGTATGTGATGGAAGATATTAAAAAAGCTATTTAATAAACACAGATTCAAGACAGTAATAGCAGCAGCCAGATAAGGATGGTGTTGCCCAGTTGTTGGGGTTTTTTCCGTCAAGTCACATCTGACTTATGGCAACCCCTAGTGGGGTTTTCAGGGCAAGAGATCTTCAGAGGTGGTTTGCCATTGCCTGCCTCCACATCATGACCAGTGTCCCCTCTAAGCTGAGTCCGTGTGAGCTAGCTCACAGTTTTTTAGCCTCCAGCTCACACATTTTTGTCTTAGCTCAGGAAGGAGGGCTCCAGAGCAATGTTCCCTCTAAGCTGTGGAGTCTTGTGAGCAAAAATTCTGCTTTCTGAGCTACTGGCATTAAAGTTGTGAGTGAGCGATTTGGCTGCTGCATAAATTAGTTTGCTCTGGAGCCATCCTTCCTGAGCTAAGACAAAAATGTGTGAGCTGGAGGCTAAAAAACTGTGAGCTAGCTCACACGGACTCAGCTTAGAGGGGACACTGGTCATGATGTGGAGGCAACTTTAATGCCAGTAGCTCACAAAGTCGAATTTTTGCTCACAAGACTCCACAGCTTAGATGGAGCATTGATCATGACCCTAGTATTCCATGGTGGTCTCCCTTCCAAATACTTGCCAAGGTCAACCTTGATTAGTTTCCAAAATCTGACAAGATCAGGTTAGCCTGGGTTATCCAGGGCAGGACCAGCAGCTCTACAAAATGAAGAGGAAAATCCAAGCCTAGCTGGACAATAAGAAAAACTTCTACAGATATGTGAGAAGCAAACGCAAGTTAAAAGAGACAATTGGACCACTTTTGGGAGTAGAAGGAGAAACTCCGGTGGAGGACAGAGAAAAAGCAGACAGGCTTAATGACTTTTTTGCCTCTGTTTTCTCCCAGAACAACTCAAGCCCATCTAGAGATGGTATAGGACATAACGGGACACCTGAGTGTCCAGTTGACATTGACAGGGAGGTTGTGGAGAGGCACCTGGCCGCACTGGATGAATACAAATTCTCTGGATCAGATGGTGTGCACCCAAGAGTGCTCAAAGAACTTTCTGATGAACTTGCAGAGCCTCTGTCCCTCATCCTCAAGGCCTCCTGGAGGACTGGGGATGTGCCACAAGATTGGAGAAGAGCAAATGTTATCCCAATCGTTAAGGGAAGAAGGATGACCCAGGAAACTACAGGCTGGTCAGTCTGACTTCTGTTGGTGGGATGATATTAGAGCAGATTTTAAAGGGATCGATCTGTAAGCATCTGAAAGACCACTCAGTGATCCGAGGAAGTCAGCATGGTTTTGTCCCCAACAGATCTTGTCAGACCAACCTGGTTTCCTTCTTTGATCATGTGACGACTTTACTGGATCATGGGAACTCTGTTGATGTGATTTACCTGGATTTCAGTAAAACTTTTGATAAGGCTCCCCATGACATTATGATGGGCAAGCTGGAAGACTGTGGCTTGGACTATAGGACAGTTCGGTGGATAGGGAACTGGTTAGAGGACCGCACCCAAAGAGTGGTGGTCAATGGCATTTCATCAGACTGGAAGGAGGTGTCCAGCGGGGTGCCGCATAGCTCGGTTTTGGGCCTGGTACTTTTCAATATTTTTATCAATGATCTGGATGAAGGGGTAGAAGGGCTGCTCATTAAATTTGCTGATGAAACCAAATTGAGAAAACACCCAAGAAGATAGAGTTAAAATTCAACAAGACCTGAATACTCTGGAGACGTGGACAGTTGCAAACAGGATGCAATTCAACAAGGATAAATGCACAGTACTACATCTGGGCCACAAAAATGTCAACCAGAAATACTGGATGGGGAATATGTGAAAGAGATCTTGGGGTAGGAGTGGACTGTAAACTAAATATGAGCAGTGTGATGCGGTGGCAACAAAGGCAAAATCAGTCTTGGGTTGTATTAAAAGGGCCATAGCATCGAAATCGCAGGAGGTCATAGCCCCTCTGTATACTGTCTTGGTCAGGTCTCACCTTGAGCACTGTGTGCAGTTCTGGAGGCCTCACTTTAAAAAGGATGTGAGCAAAATCGAGAGGGCACAGAAGAGAGCAACGAGTATGATCGGGGGTCTGGAGACTGAGCCCTATGAGGAAAGGCTAAGGGCCTTGGGAATGTTTTGTTTGGAGAAGAGGAAATTGTGGGGGGGTATGATTGCTCTCTTTAAATATTTGAAAGGCTGTCATTTGGAGGAGGGCAAGGAGCTGTTCCACTTGGCAGCAGAGGACAGGACCCGAAGCAACAGGTTTAAATTACATGCAGAAAGGTATCAGCTGGATATTAGGAAAAACGTTTTCACGGTCAGAGTAGTTCAAAGGTGGAATCAGCTGCCTAGGGAGGTGGTAAGCTCCCCTTCAGTGGCAGCTTTCAAGAAGAGGCTGGATGAATATTTGTTAGAGATGCTTTAGGCTGGTCCTGCACTGGGCAGGGGGTTGGACTAGATGGTCTGTATGGCCCCTTCCAACTCGATGATTCTATGATTCTATGACATTGAAAGAAATGTGAGAGGCCTTGCAAATGACAGGGTTGCACATCTAGGCCTGATCCCAAGTATCTGACACTGCTGCGATGATATTGTCCCTAGGTATCCTTCACCAAATCTGGGTTTCCATTCCAATTTCTCCCCAAGAATACTAGGCTGAATTAATAAAACAGTATTGCCTGTGGCGTACCATTTTCCTATTTCAATGTGATTCATGTGTATTTGGACCTAACAGATCATATGTTGTGCCATTTACACTGAAATGGACAGCTTGCAAAATGAACACAGCAGACAAAAAGATCCAGACACAGGTCTGGAGGGAGACATTTACAGACAGATGACTTCATTTGACATCCCAAATGGTCCTTCATCAAGGGAACACACGAAACTGCTTTATACTGAATCAAGACAATCAGTCCATCATTGTCTACTCTGACAGGCAGCAGCTCTCCATGGTCTCAGGCAGAGGTCTTTCCCATCACCTGCTGCCATATCCTTTGACTGAAGATGCTGGGGATTGAACTTGGGACCTTCTGCATGCAAAGCAGAGGCTCTTCCACGGAGTCGCAGCCCCTCCCCTAAACGTGTGTGTATGTGTGTGTGTATTCTGAAGATGCAATATTTATTTATTTATTTACTTCATTTACAGCCTGCCTTTCTCGTTGAGACTCTAGGCAGATTACAAAATTAGAAAACAGGGCAATAAAAACCAGCATAGTGCATAAACAATGCAATAAAACTGGATTACAAAATTAGAAATAATGTAATAAAACAGTATAATACGTCTAATTAAAAATGCAACTGCCTAATTTTTTGCATAGACATTAATACTACAACCTTTAATAAAAAGTGCCCTCCCGCACGATTCCATTCTGCTACCATATTCCAAATGGGTATTTCCCTATCACAAGTATTCCCTAATGCCAATTGCATCCAGATATATGAAACCTGAAGGATGAAATCCTGCAGTATAGAATCTCTCTCTCTCTTACACACACACACACACACACACACACACACACACACACACACACACACACAACTATGGAAAACAATTTCCTTTCCCTAGTTCATCTCAGTTGATTGATTCCTGGATGATATCTCTGCTTCCACTATTTGTTCATTCATTGTTCAATCTCACAGTGCAGATGTTTGCTTTCTACCATTGGGGCTACGCATAGAAGTATCCACATTTTCTGCTTTATGCATGTGATAAAAACAGGCTCCTATTAATAAAAACTCATGTCACAATAACTTTGTTAATTGTTAATGCCTCAAAAATCTTTGCTGTTAATACAACAGGCTGTCGGGGCTACTGTTCTGGAAGTTTTCCCTCTTCTTTATGTGTGAAACTGGGCAAATGTTTCACTATAATTTAATTAAAATTTGGTAGTCTCAGGATAACTTTATGGGATGGATTGTGAAAAAATGTGGACCATGAATTTCCCTTCCCTGTCTCTCAGATTAAATAGACTTGATTAGAAACATTGCCTTTTCTGTAGTGGCTCTGGAACTCAGGCTGTTTACCTGAGAACATAAGAAGAGCCCCGCTGGATCAGACCAATGGTCCATCCAGTCCAGTATTTTGTCTCATACAGTAGCCAAGCAGTTTTTCTGGATAGCCAACAACAGGGCATAGAGTCGTCCCCTGATGTTGCCTCCAGGGTCTGGGATTCGGAGGTTTAGTGCCTTTGAGTGTGGAGATACCCCCTCAGTCATCATGGCTAGTAGCCATTGATAGACTTATTCTCCATGAATCTATCTACAGCTGTTTTAAAGCTATTTATTTCTGTGGCCATCACTACATCCTCTGGCAGTGAATTCCACATTTTAATCACTTTCTGTGTAAAGAAGCATTTCCTTTTATCTATCCTAAACCTACTGCCCATCAGCTTCATTGGATGCCCTCGGGTTCTAGTATTTTGGGAGAGGGAGAAAAATATCTGTTGTCAACTCTCTCCACCGCATGCATAATTTTATAAACCTCTATTATGCCCCCCCTTAGTAATCTCTTTTCTAAACTAAAAAGTCCCAGACTATCTAGCCTTTCCTCACAGGAAAGGAGCTCTAATCCCCTAATCATGTTGGTGTATAGGAATATTGCTTCTATATTCACATGCTTTCTCCTGTGATGTCTTTTGAAAGCATGCTGTGTCTTGTTTCCTGTTGCAAGCCAAATGGTGAGGCCACATGGCCTCAATAGCCATGCCATAAACCCACATTCTTTCACACTTTCATGACAAACGCCAGACCTCATGGCTACACTTTCTGGCCCACTTGCAACCAGTCAAGTACACAATGAAGTAGCTGGAGTTTGGGTCAGATGACTGCAGGCGGGGTCCCAAACTTATAGCCTATCCCCACATGCAGCTATGACAACCAACAATTGGGCACACCCATGCCCACTCGCAATTGGCTGATGGCCACATCTAATTTGTGACTGGAATTGGGGTATAATTGTTTGATCCCTATGGGAGTGAGCTCTCTTGCTCTTGCTCTCTCCCCTGTCATTTTCTGTTTTGTTGCATCTGAAATGCTGTCTCTTGGAAAACAAAGACCTGCTTTGTGACTTGGAGCACATGGGTGTGCAAAAATGGGATTTCCCTTCAAAATCCCTTGGACAATTCTGGACTGTGGATGTTCCTGATGTGGTAACTATGTATCTTCAATGTGTAGTTAAGGCAAATTGCCCTAGCCTTTGTTATTTTGTAATCTCCTAGTCTGTTTGCTGTGCTCTGTACTGAATAAAGATCCTTCTTATTGCTAATTTGTCTTTGATGTTGTAACTTGGATTCCAAGTCTAAGTCTTGTGCCTAACCCTGACCACATATGCTACCATTGGAGGGTAAAAAGTGTGCATCTCTGGATAGAGTTGCTACTGTGTTAAATCCCAGATGCTAACTAAGGGCTGGAATCTCTCCCTTAGGAAAAGCAGGGACTATTGAAAAGAGATTCTGGTGGCATATTGTTCTGAAAACCAGAGAGGATATAGACCATCTCGTGGTTTGTTGTTTAATGTACTGAAAAGTACAGGATTCCCTCTCATCCCTGGACTGGCCTGGGTGGGCTAATCCTGTACAGTTGGTTACCTGCCTCTGTACTTTTTCCAGCTCTGCAATGTCTTTTTGGAGATATGGTGACCAGAATTGTACACAGCATTCCAAATGAGGCTGCACCATAGATCTATACAGAGGCATTAAAATATTGGCTATTTTATTCTCAATCCCTTTCCTAATATTCCCTAAAATAGAGTTTGCTTTTTTCACCACTGCAGCACACTGGTTTGACACTTTCATTGAGGTATCCACTACGATCCCAAGATCTTTTCCCACTCAGTCTCAACAAGTTCAGACCCCATTAGCCAATACTTGAAGTTGGGATTTTTTGTCCCAGTGTGCATCACCACACACTTACCAATGCTGAACTTCATTTGCCACAGTGTCACCCACTCACCCAGTTTGTGGAGGTCCTCTTGGAGCTCTTCACAGTCAGCCTCGGTTTTCACCATCCTGAATAATTTTGTCCTATCTGCAGACTTGGCCACTGCACTGCTCACCCCTACTCCCAGATCATTTATGAATAAACTAGGAGTAAGGCCTGTTATAGGAAGAAATACAACAAATTCTAGAAAAAGGCTCCAGGTGAGTGTCTCAGCTGTGTTTATTTCCTTCTGCTTAGCTATGAGGCAGGGCTGTTTCAAGTCATTTTGCTGCCCCAAGTGGGTAGTATGGGAGGAGATCCACCTGGTAATAAGTATGGTTCCCTCCACCCCTGATTTATGTTGATTTGGGGCTATGCAGTGGCAGCTAAGGTAGAAAAGCACCTCCTCCTATGCCATGTTTCCTGGGTTCCAAGGGTCTGGAAAGCACTTCCGTAACCAGTTACAGGGTTGCCAACTCTGGGTGGGGAAATACCTGTAGATTTGAGGGGTAGAGCCTGGGGAGGGGAGGGTTTGGGGTGGGGAGAGACCTCAGCAGGGTATGCTATACAGTCCACTGCCTGAAGCAGCCATTTTCTCCAGGAAAACTGATCTTAGTAATCTGAAGATCAGTTGTAGTAGCTGGAGATCTCCAGGTGCTTGTGTTTACATAGTTAAAATAAACCTTTTTGAGTTAAAGACTTGGTGTGCCTTGACCACCTCGTCCTCCCCGCTCAGCATGTTACCAGGGTAAAAGGGAGGCTAGGGAACACAAACAGGCCAAATTCAGAGGGGTTGCCAACTCTCCAGGGGGCGCCCAAAGAGTGTGGTACTAACTTCCTACGGTTGGGGAATCAGCCAGAGGGGTTTCACTGTCCCTCTAGGAAGGTGGTGTCCATTCAGTGAGTGGTGGCAGCATGTAACAAAGGGAAATAGCCCCACCAGGAAGAGTGGGAAGGCAAAAACAGGGGCTTGCGAGCCACAAAACGGTAGCTCAGTCCCCCAGTCCCTGTTTCACCACAGCTTTCTAGACTTGCATTGTTAACCATGCAGGCCTTCTTTTAGATTTGCCAGTGCCTTTCCTAACCTGTGGAATGCATTCCAATCACTGCTTAGTTTTTGGCACAAAGAGGAACACCTATCTTTGTTTAGGCTAGTAGTTATATTGTTTTCTTCCGATGTGTGTTATTGGCTACTGATTTGCTGCTATTGAGTTTGAAGACAAGGAATCTGACTCTGTTACATTTACACTTTTCATTCTTTTATCACGGATTTTATTCCAGCTGTTGGCTTTTAAGGAAAGTGTTTAATTTTTGTCTTTTATGGCCGCTGTTGCTACATTAATTGCTTTATGGCTGATTTGTCTTTTTTATTAACCATTTGATTGGTTTTTATTAGTTTGGTTGGGAGCCACCTCGGGAGTCTGTGTGCCCAGAGTTAGGAAGCACCAATAACCTTGAGTAAAAATAAATAAATGATATAAATAAATAATTTCCAGCCCGTAGACAAAACTGCCTTTCTTTCTCAACTTAGTGTATCTGTTTTGTCCGCTTGTTTTCAAGCTGTTTAAAGAAAGCTTGTTCAGTCAATCGCATCTACAGATTTCGCAGCCATCACGCAGTTCTTAGGAACGGAATCGTCCAAAGTCATAACGTGTGGCAATGCCTGCAAAGCACAAAGAGAAAATGTATTTGGGGAAACCCCCCCTCCCCGACTCTCTACTGGAAGTTTGGAAAACTTTTCCCACCCCCCCTCCCATCTGCAAAGGAGGGGAATCTTGGGCAGGGTAGGGGTGGGGAGGGTGCGCGGTGCCGGGGGTTAGCGCGCTGGCTGGCAGGCAGGCAGGCAGGCGAGCGGGCGGGACGATGGCTCCGTGGGTAGCCAGCCCAGCCGCCTCCACCTGCCCTCGCCAACAGCCGCCTCCGCAGCAGAGCCTGGAACAGTGGCACAACCCTGGTCATAAAGGAAGGGGGGGGGGATTGGGCAGAGTGGCAGGCGACGCGTCCAATGAGAAGGCCAGAGGAGGGCCGCGGGGGCCGGGCGGGGGCGGCTGAGTTGGAGGCTGCAGCTCCGCAGCCATTCAGTAGAGGGGGAAGCGAGCCCGGCCGGCGGGCGCCGCCGCTGCTGCTTCTGCCGCCTCCTGTTCCGACCGCGCCGCCGCCGCCCGCTCTCGTCTCCCGCTCCGTGACGCTCGCATCGCATCCCTGCTCGCCGGGCAAGAACTAGCGCGCCGCTGCCCGAGTGAGCGTCTCCATGGGCTGGCGATGGAGCGGCGCCGGCTGAGCACTGCAGAGCCCGCGCCGGCTGCCGGCGCCGCGGGGAGGCCGGTGCCTTCTCCTCCTCGCCGCCTCCTCCTCCCGGATTGCGTGCCCGGCGGGCGTTGGGAAGCCATGGCGAGGCAAGTCGGAGGGATAGCCAGCGAGCCGTTCGCATCGTCTTAGCGGCCTCCTCCCGCAGCCGCACCAGGGCGGGCAGGCAGGCGGATCCGCCCCAACAAAAAGCGCAATGCACTTTCTGAGCGATCGGCGGCTCAACAACCGCGTAAAGTTTGCCCCTTTCGCAGGCTCTGGC
Organism: Gekko japonicus; assembly: GCF_001447785.1. Lineage (NCBI taxonomy): Eukaryota > Metazoa > Chordata > Lepidosauria > Squamata > Gekkonidae > Gekko > Gekko japonicus. The sequence continues at coordinate 30,300 of NW_015161453.1, forward strand.
TCCGCTCCCTGCTCGGCTGCAGAGCGGGAAGTCCCCCGGCTGGTGGCGGGGCTGGCGAGCCGCGGGTCCCGCTCCCTTCCCGGGATGATGCGTTAACTTGGTGCCAAGGAGTCCCCTCCTCCGCTCCCTCCCTCCCTCCCTGAGGGGCGCTTGGCTGGAGAGTCGTCGGAGAAAGCCCGGGGAGCCTCTGCCGCGGACTGGATCGCGCCTTCGCCCTGGAAAGACTCCTGGGTGGGAGGGGGGATCGGTGGAATATGGAAGGCGGGAAGAAAGGCAAGTTCTTTTGAGGTGGGCGGAAGCCAACCGGCAGCATCCAAGCGAGGGGCGTCCTGGAGAGGCTGGGAGATGCCCTCTTTGCCTGGGGGGAAGCCCTGGGGCATCTGGGCTGGCCCTTCCTGCCGCCCTTTGACATGCCAAAGCCTTCCCCTGTGATGAGCAGCAGTTGGCAGGGCTGGTTTCCTGCCCCAGCCCCTCAGCATGAAGGTGTTCCGCAGGAAGGCGCTGGTGCTCTGCTTGGGCTACCTGCTGCTGCTCCTCCTCACCATGCTCAACTTGCTGGACTACAAGTGGCACAAGGGGCCGCAGCAGTGCAGCGAACCTTCCCCGGCCCGACGCACTCCGTACCCGCAGCAGCTGCCTTATTACGCCTCCCAGTCCCGATCGGACACTCGTGCTCTCTATGGGGCCCCCGTGCCCCCTGCCCGCAGGCGGCAGTTGGTCTATGTTTTCACCACCTGGCGTTCCGGTTCGTCCTTCTTCGGGGAGCTCTTCAACCAGAATCCGGAAGTCTTCTTTCTTTACGAGCCAGTGTGGCATGTCTGGCAGAAGCTGTATCCGGGTGATGCCGTCTCCCTGCAGGGGGCAGCCAGGGACATGCTGAGCTCCCTCTACCACTGTGATCTGTCCGTCTTCCAGCTCTATAGCACCGCGGGGGCTGGGAAGAACCTCACCACTTTGGGCATCTTTGGGGCGGCCACCAATAAGGTGATTTGCTCTTTGCCCCTGTGCCCGGCCTACCGCAAGGAGGTGGTCGGCATGGTGGATGACAAGGTGTGCAAGAAGTGCCCGCCACAGCAACTCAGCCTCTTCCAGGAAGAGTGCCTCAAGTACCACACCCTGGTCATCAAAGGGGTGCGTGTCTTCGACCTGACGGTCCTGGCGCCACTCATGCAGGACCCTTCCTTGTCTCTCAAAGTCATCCACCTGGTCCGGGACCCCAGAGCAGTGGCGAGCTCGAGGATCAAATCCCGCCACGGGCTCATCCGTGAGAGCTTGCAGGTTGTCAGGAGCAGAGACCCCCGCATCCATCGCATGCCCTTCTTGGATGCGGGGCACAAGCTGAACAGCAAGAAGGAGGGGGGAGGGGGCTCGGACTACCATGCCTTAGGGGCCATGGAGGTGATCTGTAGCAGCATGGCAAAGACCCTGCAGACTGCCTTACACCCGCCTGACTGGCTCAAGGGTAATTACATGGCTGTCCGCTACGAGGACCTGGTGGTGGACCCCATCAAGACTTTACGGCAGGTGTACGGGTTTGTCAACCTGCTGGTGAGCCCCGAGATGGAGAAGTTTGCCCTTAACATGACTAGTGGGCCTGGGTACTCCTCCAAGCCCTTTGTGGTCTCTGCCAGGAATGCTAGCCAGGCAGTGAATGCGTGGAGGACAGCATTGAGCTTTCAGCAGATTAGGCAGGTGGAGGAGTATTGCCGCCAGCCCATGTCCGTTCTAGGGTACGAGAGAGTCAGCAGCCCAGAAGAAGTAAAGGACCTCAGCAAAACCTTGCTCAGGAAGCCGAGGCTGTGAAGGGACGCTTCACCCAAAAGCTGACTGAGAGCAAAACTGGCAACTTTTGCAGACTTGCATTTGAGATAGGGAGTGCAAGGTGGGGATCTTACAGACACACTGCCCAGGAAGGTAATTTTGATCCTCATGAGAGACTGTTTTGGCTTTGCCGGGGTGCCAGTCATATAAACACATGTCAGCAAGTATTTGTAAGGCCTCTTTTCTCTCCAGAGGTGCAAAACACATAATTCAGTATGACTCAGAAATCTTTATGTACAATGTTGTGATGGTGATCATGAAGGACTTGCATAATTGTCAAGGCATCATTTTTGGAGGGGGGAGGGTGGAACTGGGGGATGAACAAGCAAAATGTGGAGGACTGGACTTTTGTATAAATGTTTAAATGTGAACTTAATAAAGAAATCAATAAAAACGGTCCTTTATTAAATTGGTTGGGACTTGCACACGTCGCTTATGCAGATCGTTAAAAAATACGTTAGATGTGCAGATAATTGTCATTGCTTGTGTTTTCCTTTGAGGGGGGGGGGAAGTGTAGAGTTTACTTTTACAATATTAACACCCCACTAAAAAGTTAGAAACTACCCTTTAGCAAATATCATTAACAGCTGCTGTACAGGTGAATGTTTTGTGGCCAACAGTGCTATCCTAAACAGAGCTGACTTCAGTGGAATTAGAAGTGTGTAATTCCATTTTCAGACTGCACTGAAATAGACATGTATCCACAGAGATTCATAGTAAATACTATGGTGTTGGGGAAAAGGTGTCATTGAAATCGCGTTTAATAGCCACAACAATAGCTTTGATCAATAGTAGTATTTACATTTGGTTTGGAGATTACAGTATGAATGGAGTACACAGTTATCTGGGTTAGGAAGTGTATGAATGAAGTTATATATAGATGCAAGATATTTCCAGCACAGCATTGTAAAAAGAAAGCAGTGCCGCAAACTGTGCCTTCTGAAAGCACAGGCTGCCAGATTGCTCTTCTCAGTAAACCCATACTGATTACTGGCTTGTATAATGTAGGGACAGGGATTGTTCTTAGTATGCAGTGATGGGGGGGGGGGGGATCCGGGCCCCCCTCAGTGGAGGCTTTGGAGAGCCATTTATTGTTTGGACTTTGAATGGAAACTCCCCTTCGCAGCTGAGAAAAGTAAGGGAGCAGTTCCTCATTTGGTGGAGGAGCTTCCATTTGCAAGTGGAAATTATGTGCCCTCAAGTGCAGTCATAAGCAGACTCACACCCTTCTAAGCCTGTTGACTTCAGTAGACTAAACACCCTGCTGACTCCATCAGGATCGTGCTGCTCGTGTGCAAACTACAGACTGTTTATTCAAAAAATATTCTTTTATTTTCTGTTTTTAATTTTTCCCACAAGCCCTTCCTTGAGGTCTGAGGCTTAAATGGGGGGTCTCACTGCCTCCTATACTGAATTCACAAACCTTTGATCTTGTTTACCTGGATATTATGCTTTGGGACAGCAAAGATCTCAAGTCTGATAATAAGGAAGAGGGCTGGGAAACAGATTTCCAGCATTCGCATGCTGATGAGTGAGCAGTGCGAGTGAACACTGTGATATTGATATTTCTTATCCCGACAGTGAATTTTAAACTAAAGAAGCACAGTTGATGGAGCAGGCTACAGGGCTAACTTGAGTTCATGATCATCACAGCTAGAAGGCTCTTTATTAGGAAAAGGAGCAGGTGGATTCTAAGGCAGCAATCCCAAATGCACTTACTTGTGAGTAAGTTAATTAAACCTTAGGGGGATTTACTTCAGAGTAATCAAGCAAAGGAAATGGCTGTATCTTTGGTAATAATCTTGGCTCGTAGAAAGCATACACAACACTCTTATTTTTTAATGTTGTTCCTATACTAAAATGTGCCAGCATAGGAAAGGGAAATAACATTGTAATATGTTGCACAACAGATTTTTTTTTTACACATGTAAAAGGACTAAAGGGAAGTTCTCAAATCTTGACATCTCTGGGGATGCAGAGTAACAACATTAAGAGTTAATTATCAGCAGTGTATATCGTAACAGCTTAATTGAAAGGTCCTGTATAGGCAGAGATACATGTCTATTACTGCATTGGTATTCTAGGCTGATATGAAATCTGTTCCAGGTGTTGTGTCTTGAGCTGTTTGGCTCAATTTATTTCAATACTATCCCTAGAGGCAACGTTTGATTTTGTGCGTTCCCCACCATTCTCCTCACCTGCTGTTTTATGTGCCTCTCGTCCGCCATTGTATTTATCTTATTCTGTTATTTTATAGCTAATGTGCTGAGAATCCATAAACTTTTTGATTAGGGAAGAGAAAGAGAAAGCTGCCTCTACTGGGAGTGTAATGCCATTCTCTCCTCATCCCTGTACCCCACGAGATGCTTCATGGATGACAATGGCTTGCTGATCCTGCTGAGTTAAGTGCTTGCGTGCCTTGGTTTCTTCCTTCCAGCGGTTGTGACTCTTAGGGCCAAATTGCATTCACATTCTCCCTGCATCATGGGGAGTGAAAATGATAACGGGGAGTAGGTTTGTGTACAAAAACTTCACAAAATTGCTCACAATATATTAAGTTATGGAAATGCTATTCTAATCTTTTTTTAAAAAAACATACTTCTGATTCTTCAATAGATTATTTTTTAAAATTCAAATTCCCACCTGTTGAGAGACCTTGGCTTGTTACAAAGGATAGTCTCTTAACAGAGCTTATGTATTAGTAGCTGTTTGGTGCATCTGTTGTTTTAGTCGGTTCATATAGTAAATATGCTTTAAACATTGTTTTTGTTAACTGAAAATAGAAGAGGCATAGAAGGGTCTGAGGACTGAATGGAAGGGGGTGATTTGTTTATTTTTTGAAATCTGTGGTCCACATATATTTAAAAATAAAATCCAGATCAGAGTACAGTAAAATAATACAAATGCTGTTAACACAACACAATCTGATATAGTCATACCACAGTATTCCTCATTACTGTGTATGGGTGTGAAAATTGAACAATGAAGAAAGCTGTCAGGAAGAACATTGATTAATGTGAAATTGGTGTTGGAGGAGAGTTTTACAGATACCATGGACCACCAAAAGGACAAATAAGTGGGTTCTAGATCAAATCAAACTTGAACTCCCCCTAAAAGATAGAATGACTAAACTGAAGCTATCATACTCTGGTCATACTATTATTTTTTAAACCATTTCATTAGGATATATTAATGGGTCCAACATATATCACATTACTAAATATCATATGTATCCTTTTCTCCTATTTCCCCACCCCTTCTGACTTCCCACAGTGCTCCAAACTCCAGCCCATCTCTTGTATTCCCCTCTTTTCTCCTTTACTCGTTAATCAAATTCTATAGGTAACATGTCCTTTAACTAATATTCTTATACATTTACACTTCTTTGAAAGTCAATCTCTTTTCAATAATTTTCAAAAATTGTTCTTTACATCCCAGTATTTCTCTAAATATTCTTTAAAGTCTTTCCAATCTGCAAAAAATTCTTCTGCTTCCAGATTTTTAAGCTTTCTTGTCATTTTGTCCATTTCAACCATAAAAAGTAATTTTTTTATCCACTCCCCGATTTCGGGAGTTCTTTCCTGTTTCCAGCATTGAGCATATGTCATTCTAGCAGTTGTAATCATATACCACATCAAAGTCCGTTTCGCAATATTGATTTCTTCCATTTTAAGTCCCAAAAGTAATATTTCAGGTTCTTTCTTAAATTTACATTTCACAATTTTCTCCATCTCCGAATGGACCTCAGTCCAATTTTTTTTTTGCTTTATCACAAGTCCACTACATATGATAAAAAGAGCCCTCTTATTTTTTTGCACTTCCAACATTTGTTTGACATATTACTGTTCATATTTGCAATCTTTTTTGGAGTCATATACCATCTATACATCATCTTATAACAGTTTTCTTTTAAGTTATTACACGTTGATATTTTCATTGCATTTTTCCATAAAAATTCCCAAGATGCCATAGATATTTCTTTATTCATATTAACTGCCCATTTTATCATCTGCTCCTTAACTGTCTCCTCTTCTGTATACCATTGTAACAATATCTTATACATTTTAGATATCAACTTTTTACCTCCCTCAAACCAAACCTTTTCAATTTCATTATATTTTTCCTAAAGCCAAAGTCCTTTTTATCTGTTTTAAACAAATCATAAATCTGTCTATATTCTAACCAACTATACTTAAAGTCCAAATCTTCTCCCGCTTTCATTTCAAACGTCTTCCCAACAGATTTCAAAATGTCTCTATATTGTAACCAATCTTCCCCTTTGTGTGCCGAATATGGTTTAATTACCTCTGCCGGTACTACCCAAAGTGGCCTCTCATCCGAGAAGAACCTTCTATATTTAGTCCATGTATCAAATAGCGTTCTTCTGATACAATGGTGCTTTAAAAAGTTATCCATTTTTATTTTCCCATACCATAAATAAGCGTGCCAACCAAATTTACAATCATGTCCTTCTAACGCCAACAATTTTCTATTGTCCAGCGTAATCCATTGTTGCAACCAAGTTAAACAAACCGCATCATGATAATACTCTGGTCATATTATGAGAAGACGAGAGTCACGGGAAAAAACAGTAATGCTACAAAAAGTTGAAGGCAGCAGGAAAAGAGGAAGACCCAACATGAGATGGATTGATTCAATAAAGGAAGCCATGCCCCCTCAGTTTGCAAGACCTGAGCAAGGCTGTTAACGATAGGATGTTTTGGAGGTCATTAATTCACAGAGTTGCCATAATTCGGAAGTGACTTGATGGCACTTCACACACACACACACACACACACACACACACACACACACACACACACACTTATTTAGCTGCAGAAACAAAACAGAATCCAGAGTCCAATAAAATAATATGTGTTCCTAAACCAAAGATTCTAATTGCTGACCCAAGGGGACCATCTAATACATGTCTATTGGCAGATAGTTTCATAAACCTGGGCCATTTCTAGAACAGATCTGCATAACTAATGATCAGCATACCTCCGATGACTGGAGTTTATAACAGCATAAGTGGGGGACCCAAGAGGACTTGTGGGGGCATCTAATTTACTTCTTCCACACTGTTTTGTCTTTCCCTTTCTTGAAAGCCATCCAATAGCTTCTCCCCTTTTCCTGCTTTCTTCTCTCCTTCCCACCCACCTGGCCGCCAGCCTAGCTATGTCTGCCTCATCTTCTGCTTTCCCCCCTTCTCTCTCCCTGGCAGCCTCATCTCGTGCAAAGTATGGCCCAGTTGGATGGTGCCAGCCAGCCAGGGTGGGACTAGTTGCATGATGGGAACCTGCAAGTATTTCCCGTTGTATCCCCATGCTATTTCCTCTTCCCCTCCACCTGGCAGCCCACATATACCCTCCCCTTTACCTGCTTTCTTCTTCCTGCCCACTAGCCAACCAACCTTTTATCTGCCCCCATCTTCAGCTATATTTGTTATTTATTTACTTCATCTATTCACTGCCTCTGTCCACAATGGGGATCCAAAGCAGCTTACGCCATTCTCCTCTCACCCATTTTAATACAGCAACCCTGTGAAGTAGGTTAGGCTGAGAGTGTATAGTCACTGAGTGAGCGTTCACATCAGAGTGGGGATTTAAACTTGGGTCTCCGAGATCCAAGTTTGAAACTCTAACCACTACACAACACTGGCTACTGTTGAATAGAAGGAAGCAGCTGGGCCTGGTTGAGTCATGCAAGTCACATGGTATAAAGTCTGGAGGTGGCTGCCATGCCTGATCCCAATGAGTCTTCCCTCAAAGGCCAAAAGAGCCCTGGAGAAGGCCCTGACCTCTCTCCCTACTTTTACCTGGTGAGCTATGGCTTGGACTCTGGGAATACTGTTGTGGTTGCCTACAGTGGCCAAGGAGAGCATCCATTTCTCAAAACTACAAACACACCATTTATCATTTGGGGGGTTAACCACCCAAAGTGTTTTTTTTTTAAGATTTCAGATTTTTCTGCAAACCTGGGCTTTTCTCACATTAATAGATCTGTCTTGTTTGTTCATAGTCTCAGTCTCTGGGCTTAAGTATCCACAGATGGGGCCACATTGAGAATTAGATATATTGATACCTAGGGGTGCCTTCAAGTGCAAACAAAACATTTTCCCCTGTGCTTGGTAGGAACCACTACACAGGAAACCACAGCAAGCAAATAGGAATATGGTTTATTCATTTAGTACATTGTTATCTGGGTTTAAGGATGAGTTTAAGGATGGTGTATATAATTCTCTCCTCCTCCACCTTATGTTCAAAAGAACCCTGTGAGTTAGTTTTGACTGAGAGAGAGAGTGATTGACCCTAGGTCACCCAGCAAGTTTCATGGCATAGTAGGGATTTGAACCTGTCTCTTCCAGATCCTAGTCCAACATGCTAACCATTACACTATGCTGGCTCTCAGTTACAACCCTACCCAATCCAGAGAACTACCAATATGATTGGTTGTAAGCAGCACTTGGGAACAATAGACCTATCAGTACAATCCTTTTAGGTGGCAAGATGTGTGCAACTGCAGACAGGAAAGTGTTCTGTCAGTACATTCTCTTCACACTATCTCCCTTCTTGAACTCTGAACCAGACAGTCAGGTACTGAATGATGAAGACTTCAGCATATCTCTCTAATTATTTTTTAAACATTCAGATTAGTAAGTGTTAAATGTGACCTTTGGGGGTCGATAAATTAGTCTCTAATGCACAATGCACAACTATGGGTCTGAATCCTGTGACAATTTAAATATGGTAGTCACCATAAAGTTACCTTCCTTCTCAGTTATCAGAAGGTGAAAAAACCTTGTTGCTGCCCTTATCAACTGCTTTTACACACACACACAGTAGGCTATAAAATACTTTCTCATGGAAATGCTGTTCTCATCACCCGAGGTACTAGAATCTATATATCTATTTCCCAAGTGTGCCCCCATCTGCGGATATCTAAATCCACGGATCAGGGCCACACTTGCATTAAGCAGATTTTTCTGCAAACTTGGGTGACACTTGGGTGATGCGTTGGCCGCTGTACAGCCCAGAAGCCCTGCTGGGCTTGGCGGCGGCAGCAGCCACGCAGCTGGGAGAAGCGCTGGGCCTCATGTGGGTGGCTGTGCAGCCTGGGAGCTCTGCTGGGCCTGCATTGGCAGCTACCACACAGCCCAGGAGCCGAGCTGAGCCTCGCAGGTGTGGCACAACCCAGGAGTTGAGCTGGGCCTGCCTGCAGTAACAGCGCAGCCCCAGAGTCGCTCTGGGCTCGGCAAGAAAGTGGGGAGGGGGATTCCCCTTTGCAGGCTCACACTTGTCCATATACTGTTAGCCACTTGTGGCTGCCATCTGAGGATATCTAAATCTGCAGACCAGGGCCACATGGAGGCTAACGAGGTTTTCTGCACACTTGGGTGGTTTTTCAGGATTTCCCGAGTTGCCCAATTCTTAGGCACTCTTTTGGAACCCCCCGGGTTCTGGGTGGGCTTTGCTGGGTCTCTCGGAGGGAGACCGAGTTGCAGGAGGCTCTTTCTGGCCCCTCTTATCCTCGGCAAGGATGGGGGAGAAGCTGGCTTGCCTCGAAGCGGAAGCGTCGGAGAAGCAGGGACATGGTCGCCATGTTCTCTGAGTAGCGGTAGCCAGCCTTTTATTTTAAGTGTTTTTTTTTTTTGAATGAGTTGACACATCACATTGAAGAGTTTATTTGGTGCAAACCCTGGTTGAAAAAGAGGAGAACTGAGAGTGACGAGATTTGATGGGGGTAAGAGAGGATTACTGCTTCTGCTGAAAGTACTATTATTATTTTTTTTAGAGCTTTGTTCATAGTGGACTTAAAACCCTGGAAATATATTTAAATGTGCTTAGTTGAAAAGTTACGTGTGCTTGAGTGTTGGAGTGGAAAAAATGGAGGCGGTGGATGTTAATGAGGAGATAGACCAAGACATAAAAGTTTGTGACCTCACGTGGGAGCAATTCCAAAAAATATTGATAGAAGAAGTGAGGCAAGCATTCAAACTGGCCTGTGAGAATCTTTTGAAAAATCCCCAAAGCATAAATTCAGAGGTGAAGGACAATAAAGAACAAATACAAGGAACGCAAAGGCGGGGTGAAGTACAGGAAGTAGATCAGGAGAGAGAGCCATATACTACCCAACCTTTATTTACAGAAGAGGAGGCACAGGAGGTGGATACCCCTAAATGCGTGTTGGAGAATCAAAGAAAACTGAAACCAGGAGTGGGGAAAAAACGTTTGTTAGAACCTCCTCGGAGGAAAAAGAAGCCAACAAGAAGAAATTTTTTAAAAGAAAGGCGTAAAGAAGTTTAAAGGCTTCAAACAATTAAACTTAAATGTAAGGTAATATGGGAAAGGAAATTTTGAAATTAAATCACAGGAGTAGAAAAACCTGCGACATCTAGAAGAAAATGGAAGAAACCAAGATAAAAAGGAAATGGAATTCAGTGCTATTGTAATGATTGTTAACTACCAGTTGTAATTTAATAATTTCCCCCCTGTTCATTGATGTTTGGAATTTAAAAAGATGGTTGTAATGTAAGGACAGAGTGTGAACTCAAAACTTGCTTTTGATGCCTTATCATAAATTAACTTCCCCTTCCTTTTCTTTCCCTCCTTTTCCTTCCTTCCTCTCTTTTCCTTCTTCTTTCCTTCTCTCTCGTTCCTTCCTTCTTCCCTTCTCACTCTTTCTTTCCCTCCTTTCATTCTCTCCTTTTCCTCTTTCCCCAACACAGAATAACACAACCAACACACCTATAATATATGTTTTAGTTCATATCATCCTTCTTAATATCAAATCTATGTTGAACAAATGAACTTATTTTTCTATACCTTTTAAGGCATTATATACTGTCTTTCAAAGCCGCTTTAACAATTCATATCAGTGATGTAAATCCTTGATAAACTCCTATTCTTCTCCTTATGCAGTTCTGACTCCTATCCAATCTCCTGTATCCTACCAATTCCTTACATTCAATATAGGAACATAATTTAATATTGCATTTTTATTTTCTTTCCCTTTTATTACCCTTTTATTATCATTCAATCCTTACAACTTTTATTATTATTTTATTATTATTTTTTTAACATTCTATTAGAACCTCTATATCTACTCGTACTCTCCAATTAGCTCTCCTTTTTTTAAATTTCCCCTTAACTTCCTTCAGCATCTTCCAGCTATAAACTGCCAGATTATCCATATCTCTGAAATCTGAGGCTAACCTAAATTCCACGTACACACTCTAAACCATTATCAAAAATTATTTGAAACCTACTTATACCACCACCAATCCTTCTAACCATTATCAAAATAATTTTCAACCACAGTATTACCATATGTTTAAACTTGATCAGATTATTCAATATCCCTAACATTTTTATCACCTTATTTCTTTACCATATACCTCCAAATCACAATAAATTCATGGCAACAGGTATCAATACAAACACATAAATATGTTATTAGATCAATTTAACTTTCCAATACCCCTAAAGAATCCCAAATTAAGCAACAACATATTCACACCTCTCCTATTATATTAATGATTTCCCCCCTTAATTTACCATTTCATTATTTTTAAATATAATTATAAAACCTTTTAAATTTTTACATTTAAATATTTAGATATTTCTAACTTACACAATTCTAGCTTGCAAATTCCTATTATTACTCAAAATCATTTTAATCCCAAAATTAATTTTCAATCACAATATTCCAATATGATTAATCCACCCTAAAATTTCTATCACCTTTTATTTTAACACCTTTACCTCTAACAAAAATAAATACATAAATAAGCAGGTTTTAGGTCAGTTTTCCGTCTTATATCCAAAGAAGACTGTTCCTTCCTATCTTTTTGTATGGCTTGTTCCTCCTTTTAAACATCTGCAGTCTATTTTTCTGTCTCAGCATGTCTATATGTCTACGTTCTTTAAATGTTCCTTGGTTCCTGTGCCTCTCCTCTCTGATTTTCATCCATTCTGTTTTCCATAATCTATTTTCTCTCTTGAATTTCCACGCTCGCCGTTTCCTTCTTTTAATCCTTTTCTCTCTCTCTCTTTCCATTTTCAAGCATTGTGTATTTTCTTTTAGCAGTCCTACTTTAATACCTTGCTATTCTATTTAAGTTCTTTCTTACTACTTCCAGTGGCAAGACTGTCACTTCTACATATTCATCCGTTTGTATCTTCTCCAGATTTTCCTCCTTAACATATTCATCGTTCTTATTTTGCCCATCCTCTGAAGCCTCCTTCACCAAAAATTGCTCCTGCTGTTCCTTTCCCTCTGTTTCTACTTGTATATTATATTTCTTCCTTATCTCTGCGCATGCTTCCTCACATCCCTTTTGCACCGCCTCTCTCACAGCTCTCAAAAACTGTTCAGTTGTTATCTCTCCAGCTTCCGCATTCTCGTCAAGCGCCTCCTCCTCCATATCAAACCACTCTTTCCGATTCCAACCACAATCACAGATACAGTCTCTTCACCGTTGTTCTCCTTTTAACTCCTTGCCAGAACCAACACAATGCAAGAACACCAGATTCTTCCCTTCCCCCACTGGTATAACGCAATACTCTTATGTCCCTTTAAATTTCTCGGCCGCTCTACTTCTCGTACTGGAACGTATGTTTGGGGGGTCTTTTCATCCTTCTCACCTCATTCTCCTGACACTTCAACTTTAGCCTTCTGTGTTGCTTGTAATTTAAAACTCCAAAACTCCTGGTGATTTAAAACGGCTGGCAGCGTCTCAGGGAACATGGTGGCCATGTTCTTCTCCCGATCATTCGCCTGGTTTCGGGGCAGTCCTGGTCACCCCCCCCCCGCTTTGCCAGTTGCGGGAGGGGCCAGAAAAGCACCCCCTGCTCCAGCCCGAGCTCTCCCGAGATTTGGGAGGCTCAAACGAAGATGAAAGCGATATGGGCGGCTTGGAGCTCGCCGAGCGTCCGCCCGTCGATGCGCCGTACCGGACGTTCCTCGTTCCTTCTCTCTACCCCTCCCTCTCTCTCTTTCCTTCCCTCTTTCCTCCTTCTGCGGCCCAACTGTAGTGAGAAGGGTTTAAACTTTAAACCCCTTCTCTCTTCCCTTCCCCCCCTAGATAAGGGAAGGGGAGGCTTTTGAAGATGCCTCCCCCCCCCCTTTTGCTTCCCCTTCTGACATATCTTCCGGTGATGTCAGGGGGTGTTTCATATGCTAATGAGCTATTATGTTAATAGCCTAGTAGCTCATTAGCATACCATATGCTAATAAGCTCCTGCAGCTCTTTTTCTATGAAATGACCCCTGGGCAGCCCTATAACAATAGCCAGGGGAGTAGGTTAGGCAGAGAGACACTGGCTCTTGAACGCTGTTATGTACACTTCATAGCTGAATGGGGATTTTCAGCCCAATTTCAACAGTCCACTTTTCAGCTCCGTATTGGTTGTCTTGGCAGATGGCTGACCAGCAAGACCCTTAAAAAGAGATCCTCAGATTTTTCTTGGGACCTGTTATGCTGTGGGATCTTTATATGTGAAAAGGATGTGTCTTTTCCCCCAAGTTAAAAGTTTTCGCCACTGTCATGAGATGAAGTTTTAGCCAAGAACCTTCTTTTAAATGCTCAAGGTTAAATGAGGTTGTATTTTGTTAATTTGTGAATGCTTCTTTTTTAGAATGGATTATTTTGTTTTTATTGAGAAAAGAGTAGATTGTGGTAAGAAATATTTGCCCTAGCAACTTTCTCATCCTCTACTTTACAAAAATAGAGCGTTAGTCATGTTTTCTGTTATTTACACGTTAGATGTGCTCACCCTCTTGCCCCAGATTTCTTAAAATTGTTTTTCCTTTTCTTTTGCAGTGTGGTTTTAGAAAGACTCCCAATTGCTTGTGAAAATCAAACCTCACCACACACAGTGAAGCACTACACTGAATGCCTTGCAGAATACTTTGTAAGATTTAAAGTTAGCTGTTGGAATCTCAGACACCATGCCGGAAACTCTCTCTGTCCTGCCAGCTTCCTCCCTTCTCTCTGTGCTTGTAGTCAATGGATTCTAGCTCTGTAGCAGGCAGGGGGGAGTAAACAGTGACATTACAGCAATGGCAAATGTTTAGGCAATGGTTTAAGACTGCATAATGATGTAATATTGTAAAAGCTAAGATTCAGCCGAGGTAGGGGGTTATCTGCCAGTTGAGGATAATACTTTACACATCTAAAGAGGGAGGCTCTAGATGGTGAAAGCTTATGCCACAATAAATCTGTTAGCAAAGATGATATAGTCCAAATGAGTGACTGACTGTTGTATGAAAATCCATACATTAGTTGGTGCTTTCCCCTTTGGACTGTTCCCCTGCCCCTAGGGCTGCTGGGAGAAGGGTTAGGAAAAAAACATTTCAGTGGCCCTCCTTAACCTGGAAGCTGGGCAATACTCCTAGTATGTGGCTATACTGTACATTCCTCAGCCCTTTTACTGAGGGACAAAGAATGGAGATGTGTAGGCCATTCACTCTGCCAGCCTAACATACCTTACAGTGTTGTGAACATAAAATGAGTGTGTCTCTTGGTGGGGGGAAATGAGGCAAAATGTCTAATACACAGAAGGAACTATTTATTATCCTGTTTATATGAAGGGTGAGTCATCTTACTGTGTGTGAGTGGTGTGAAGTGAGGCAGAGGGAGGTCCAGTGGTGGCTTTTGGCAGTCTGGCCCTCCCCACTCCTCCACATGAAGCCAGCTGGGTGGCCTTGGGTCAGTCACAGTTCTCTCAGAGCTCTCTCAGCCCCACCAATCTCAAAGGGTGTTTGCTGTGGGGAGAGGAAGGGAAGGCAATTGTAAGCTGCTCTGAGACTCCTTTGTGTAGTGAAAAGTGGGGTATAAAAACTAACTCTTCTTCTTTCAACTGAGCAGTAGTCCAGCCACAGAGAAAGCTGTCTTCTGAAAAAACTCCTAGGGAGCTTTATATGAACAACTCCAGGATCACATGCAATACAGATCAAGTTGCCTCATGTTTCTTGCAGCTGCTATGAAAAAACGCTATGAAAAATGCTGCTGGAGGGGCCGGCAAATAACTGAGGGGAGGGGAGGTCACTGGGGAATTATTTTCTCCATCTCTAGCCAATTGGTGAGCTACATGGAATTATATCCAGCAGAGGTCCCTCTCACCCCAAACCCCACTCTCCTCAGTCTCTACCCCCAACATTTCCAGGAATTTCTCAAACCCAGAGATGGCAGCCCTATCTGAAAGGTCAAACTGTACAATATGTGTGATACAAGTTCCCCGGTCCAACTTGTAGACATATGGTACATTGGAAAACAAGTGTTCCAGAGTGCTCTGGGGCCCAATTCCGCTTGGGTGTGTGGTCCTGTGGTAGAAGGTGTTAGATTCTCTGGTTTGGTATAGCCAGGAACTCCTACTAACTTAGCAGAGTGCACAAAGTCTTACCGCACAGCAGAAGTATCTCTAGTGTGTGTGTGCATGCTGGTAAAGAAACAAACAGTAACATGAGCCTCTTTAACTGTTCAAACTAATATAACTTCCTTTATTTATAGAACTCTATTCTAGAAAGGAAAGAGTAGAGACAGGATAGTAGGCTAATCTAACTACCTAGGATGGATGCAGATGCAGGATGCTGTTGCAAGAATTTTGTAGCCCTGGACAGTCTAAACTAATTCTGTATAGTGTTACCTGCACCCCCCCTCTAGATTCGTAATGGTCTGGTGTGTGCCCCTTACCAAGGCGGGTAGAATGTAAAGGAAAGTTAGCTGGAATGCAACACAAGGTTATTTTAAACAATAAAATAGTTTATTAGCTAGAGACATGCAAGCAATATAAAACAGAATACTTACTTCATAAGAAAAAAAGACAGTCAGTGGTTATATATATAAACAAAGATTCCCCATGCACAGAAAGCTTTCTGGACTGGCCCAAATAGATCACGGAAGGCAAAGCCTTCTCTGGATCTCTGAGAGTCAGTGCTGAAATGAAGCTCCTGGCCTTTTTTTATACCATTTTGGTCCCATACATTTCGATAAAGCCATAGAAATTATAAACTACAGCAATTAATCTAATTGCCCTGTTAATTGTGAGCCATCATTGCCTTGGAGATGTTCACACATTCCATAGGCAATGGGGCATCCTGATGCTCCTTTGCAAAACAATACAAGATAGCACCTAAATCTCTAAATGACAAAAACAAGAATGTTACAATTTCAGGATGTTCTTTGTTTCCTTGACCCCGAGCAGACATTCAGGCACTTGTCTGGAGACTGGAGATGTGTAGTGAGTTTCTGTATGTAGGCAAGCCTTAGTATTTGCAAATATCCTGGCTTCCTTCTTAATGGCAGGTGCATACCCACCTTTTATTCTTAAAATGTTTCCAAATTCCTTAGGTCTAAATGTTTCCCAAATTCTTTAGGTTCATGAACAATGTAATGCAGATGTTAGTTAAGGTGGAGGAAATATATCTTTTGAGACAAAGGCCTAGCAAAGTCGTGTTGGGAGTCGTGCTGCTAGCTGTTTGGAAAGTTACAGAGAAAGAGGAGAGACAAAGACTATGATTTATTTATGAAATTAATTGTATAAATGGGTTTCAAATTTTCTGAACCATCTTAATTAATTTTTTTCTCACAACAGATGCATGTCCTACATCCATGATGCCAAGATGGAGAGTCTGGCAATGTGCAAGAGAGGTGTGAAACCAGAAGGAATGCTAGTTCCCTAACATGACATATGTCTGCAGTATTGGCCAGGGACCCTGACCAGTCTCATGTCACATGTATCATCTAGTTTAGCCTTCAGTATACCCCATATTCCAGGATAGTATAAAATGTTAGGGTCTCTGCCCCTTCATAGTTTTAAGTATCCTTGGGAGATGATTAATTAGGACTGGAGAAAATACTTTCATTACAAACCTAATTAATCCCTCCCTGGGACCCTTTTATCTACAACGTTCAAAAGTTTATAGCATCCTAGTCTGGGGGGAAGATATTGTACCTAATGTTCCTTCTCCAAAATACTATACACTGTTGGAGGTTTGATCAAGGCAGTTCCTCATCTTACTTTGTGCCCCTGAGCCCATCACAGAGATTCTGATTCTGGACCTAACATAAGTACCAGAAGTGGATAGAAAACTGGAAGTTATGTCAGCAGTCAGGGAGCAGGGTCACATGCTGCTGGGGAGCTGGAAGGATAAGATGTATTTATTTATATCCTGCCTTTCTCCCCAGCGGGGACCCAAAGCAACTTACACTATTTTCCTCTCCTCCATTTTATCCTTGAAGCAACCTAGGGTTGCGAGACCCTAGCCATGGTGACTGAGAGGAACTAATCCTCTGAATCCCAGAGCCAGGAGGCAACATCAGGGGACTCTATGCCCTGTGGTTAGACTTCCAGAGGGACTGGTTGGCCACTGTGTGAGACAGGATGCTGGACTAGGTGGACTATAGGTCCGATCCAGCAAGGCTCTTCTTATGTTCTTAGGAACCCCAGTGAGGGTGGGGATCTCTGGCCCCCAGCAAGTGTTCCTCACCACCATTCAGCTGGCCAGTGGGAGAAAAATGGCACCAAATTGGAGGGGACATCAGCAGTGTCCTGACTTGCTAATGTTTCTCCCCATGCCCCCAAATCTCGAAGTTGGATTCTCAAAATTGCCTAGGCAAATAGCAGGAAATTTTGCAGGGGTGTCTGGGGAGCCCGTGATGTCACTTCTGAATTTGCTGTAGGAACTTCGCCAGTCTTTATGGTGAAGATCATAGAGATGAGGGGAAATTCATAAAGCATCATTATAGAGGTCATTTTTGTTCCCACTCATCAGTTTCTTGTGGGTGGGAGAATGGGGCTGGGGGCAGGGAATTCCCCACCAGGCCCAGGCAATTGGCAAGTCTACCTCAAAGGAATGCCAGAGCCTAGCAGAGTGCAGGGCCAACTATGCTGTCTGGCTATTGTCTGGGTCTGTCCTCTGAGGCTAGTAAGGGAAAGGAGCCACCAGGGCACACACTTCTATTTTTCTCAACTACCATTGAACTGCCTTCAGCTTTCTGTACCTCTGGAACTGCAGCCAGCATGCTCTGGTGTCCCCATCAGACTTTTTTGGTCTTTTCTTTAGTTTACAAATTAGTGGAGTCCCTGAAAATTCAGAAATTGTGCTTGTTGACCTCACTTCACTGCCTTTCTGATAGGAATGGAACCATCACATTTGCTATTCAAAAGTGAGAAAATTGTTTTTGGTCAGATCTACACAAGCAGTTGAATGTTGGCGATAATAAGGTGGCAGAATACTAAGGTGGTTAAGATGGGTTGAATCACTTCAGTGAGTGAATACATTTTTTCAAAGTTCCCTACATCAATAATACCCTGGAAAACCAGCACCCTAAGTAAAGAGCCTTCCCCCACCCCATATATAGGAGCCCCGTGACCCCTCCACCACGATCTGAAAAGGGGCAGCTTGTTCTACAGCTTCAGAATTCTGCCACCACATTCTGCTGTGTGGGTAAGACCAGGCCATAGAAATGCAAAGAAGTATATAATTAAGATGTTTCGGAAAAGTGAGGTCCCCTTCCAAACCTTGAAGTAAAATCTAATCAGAAATGGTATTTTATAATCAGGTACATGGAAGTGCATTTTGTGGTCATTATTCCAGCAATAGCTTGAGTTCTGCTGGCACAATGGGTAGGAATAGAACATTAATTTTGTTAAGACTCTTCACACTCTAAGATGTTCTTGAATCAGCATATCCTCATTCATGATATAGCCCACAGCAACATTTCCGTCACTGATGAATGTTCTGCACATCAGCTGATGAATAATCCTGTGTGATGAAGAGAGGAAAAATGCGTGGGATAAAAGGTCTGTGACTTGGATGAGACAATAGCCTAGTTTCTGTCAAAGAGCCTGTCCATTGTGCCATGCTATTAATGTGCACAAATAGAAATCTTCAGTATGCATATTAATATTAATATCTTCCTTACCTACGTGCCTCATGGTATGCTACAAAACCAGACATAAAATAACAGAAAAGTACAGCATATTGTACACTTCTCTTGCATTTTTCCTCTTGCTTTAAACGTTTCTTGAAAACCAACACAGAAGAAGCCATAACCCAAAACACAATGGTCTGTTTCCTCATGTACAAAAACACAGTATTTGTGAATCAGCAAAGATAATGCATAATATTAGAAGGATGGGGTAGGACCTGATTGTGGATGGGCAGGGATGAGGACCAAGACTGGAGACTGCTAGCAAAGGAGTCACAACCAGGAGAAACTCTTTTTCTTCTTTCCAAAGGCCCTCTATGAGGACAACACCCAGGAGAAACTCCTTGGTATATCCATCTCCTTGAGCCAAGTCTCAATAGCTTGCTGCTGGAGAATTAGCGATGTACCCCAATCATGCTCCACAGACCAGGGTGGACAATGGAGGGACCTGAAGTATTCTCTCCTGTAGAATCCTGTTCCATGATGAAAACCCTATTTACTTCTGGTTGCTGGGCCTGGAAGCCTGGGGATTGTAGTCTGACCAGAGCCACATTCCTTAAGGTACTTGCAGTTTCTATCAACTGAGGGGACCCACACAGCCTCCTATGATTTTGAGGGGAACCAGGTTTATTTTAAACTGTAAACCTTCCCTTCAGTTACCAGGTGTTCTCAAGGTAGCAAGTGTATAGGCTTTGGGTTCACTGCTGTGAGGTAAGTTTTGCAGTGCACGAATAGAATATGAGGCACATTAATTTAGAGAGTAGTTTCAATTTTCTTTAATACTTTCCAGCTTTTACTGATTAGTCACTAGGTTGGATCCTAACACACACACAGGATTCCACCCACACCAGTCTGCCCTTTCCCAAGAGTCAGACTAAATGGCACCAAGTCTGCTCAGTGCCATGGACAAGCCTAACAACTGGGAACGCTATTCTTTCCCAAAGGTAAAGTTGAACCACTCTGCAACGCTACCAAGCACAGCTGCCCTTCAAACTGTGTGCTCTTTTGCTGAGGCAGACCCGAAACTATCACTGCACTCTCCCTGAGGCAGACCTGAAATTTTGTGGGGCAGCAGGGGAGGGGGGAGGAGGCAGCCACACACTTTCCTTCCCAGTTCGGGTGCTGATATTGGCTAATTTTCCCTTTCTTCATCTTTATCCTGACCCAATTAGCTTGTTCTGCCTGGGTGTGCAGTTAATCCTTTGCTGTCTGCCTCTTTGTCAAGGTGCACTGCCTACTGTTAATAACAGTTAGCCTGTTCCTGGAGTTGCTGATTATTTCCAAGGGCTTCTTTGCTTAAAGGCCAAGTCTAGGCTTGCTAGCCAGTGGCTAACACCCAGCGCAACATTGGGTGGTGGTGGTGGTGGGGGGCATTGTCTCAGCAATGCCATGATATCACTTCTAG
The DNA here is from genome assembly GCF_001447785.1 of Gekko japonicus. Classification (NCBI taxonomy): domain Eukaryota; kingdom Metazoa; phylum Chordata; class Lepidosauria; order Squamata; family Gekkonidae; genus Gekko; species Gekko japonicus. The sequence goes on from NW_015161453.1 coordinate 50,461, forward strand.
GGCAAACCCAAAAGTGATGTCATGTGACATGCTAGGTTCCACTGGAAACTCTACCATCTTACAGTATCACACCAATGGCATAATGTCCCTCACATGGGCTTCAGGTCAGAGGGTGCTGCTTGGGGAGAGGGTTTCCTCTGCATTACCTGTTGGTGTGTGGCATCCCTCAGGGGGCAATCCTTTCCATGATGTTATTAACAGCTACATGAGTCCCCTTGCCCAGCTGGTCCAGGGGTTTGGGCTGGGTTGTCACCAATATGCTGATGACACCCAGCTGTATCTGTTGATGGACACCTGGTTGGACTCTGCCCTAGAGGTTCTGACCAGGGCTCTAGAGGCCATGGCTGGGTGTTTGCATCAGAGTTGACTGAAACTCAGTCAGTTGAAGTTGGAGGTCCTGTACCTGAGCAGTGGGGGAATAGGATTGAGAATCCACCTCCCAAACCTTGACAGGGCACCATTGGTGCCTGCACCAACAGTGAGGAATTTAGGTGTGATGCTGGATGCCTCTCTTTCAATGCAGGCCCAGATCATGAATGTTGCCAGATCAGCTTTTTACCATCTTTGGCTAGTCAGGCAACTGGTTCCCTCTCTCTCCCCCCACAGCCTAGCCACAGTGATCCATGCAATGGTCACCTCCAGGTTGGACTACTGCAACTCACTCTATGCAGGGCTACCCTTGACCCTGCTCTAGAAACTTCAACTGGTTCAAAATGCAATGACATGCTTGCTGACTGGGTCATCTTTGTGGACACGCATGTAGCTAGTGCTTTGTGAGCTGCATTAGTTACCAGTTGAGTATTGTATCAGAGCCAGGTTTTATGGTATTAACTTTCAAAGCCCGATATGGTCTGGGACCATCATATCTGCAGAACTGAGTCTCCTCATATGGCCCCCATCCAGCCTTACACTCTTCTGAACAGCATCTTCTGGTGGTCCCCAGCCCCAAGGACACCCACTTAGTTTCAACTAGGACCAGGGCTTTCCTGGCCCTGGCCTGGTGGAAGGCTCTATCAAATGATATCAGGGCCCTGCAGAACTTATTACAGGCCTTTGGTTGAGGCACCAGGTGTCCAGCTACAGGGGCCTCCCCTGCCTCATCCTGTCCCTTTCATTTCATCTTATTAATGGTGCTCCTGTCCATCCAACTACAGAATGAATCTAGCATAAATATGGTATTCTTTGGGAGCTCTGTAAAATTGTTTCACCATCTTGTGGTTTTGGGGTTTTAAACTAAATTATTAACTGTTTTTAAAATGTTTTATTTCATTGAATCCTTGTTGTGAACCACCCTGAGCCTGCTTACAGGGGAGGACAGGATAGAAATATAATAAATAAATAAATAAATAACTAAATAAATAAATGGCAAGCATGATCTGTCATGGGAACATGCGATTTTTCACCAGTGGCAACTAAGCTGTCCAGGAATACAGACAGCATAAGGCAACAGAGCTAGATCACAGTCAAGAATCCAGTCCAGAGATCAAATACCAGTTTAGCAGCAGTCAGAGTTCATGGGTTGTTCAGGAAAGCACAGTCAAGGCAGTCCAAGGTCATTGATCAGCAGGGTTCAGGCAGGTCTACAAAGCAGAGTCAAGGGTCAGTCCAAAGGTCCCAGGAGGTAGGCAGAATCATGCATTGTGGTTGCAAAGTTGTCAGGATTGTGACAAGTTGCTTCCACAATCTGCAGTTCTCTGGGTCTGATTTATATAGGCATTCTTTAACAAGCCTGATTTACAGCCATCTGCTTGGAGGTGCTCAGGGCTTTTTTTGTAGAAAAAGCCCAGCAGGAACTCATTAGCATAATAGGCCACACCAACAACAGAAACTCATTACCATATCCAGCCACACCCATGAGAGCATAGCTCATTAGCACATTAGGCCGCACCCCCATGTTACCAGAAGTGTTGACATCAAGCCATACCCACCTTTTGCTTCTTATTCTGTTTACCTTGTTTGTTGTCAAAACCTAGGGCTTTTTTTGTAGCAGGAACTCCTTTGCATGTTAGGCCACACCCCAAATGTAGCCAATCCTAATGAGTTTCTGCTATTGGGTGTGGGCTATTATGTTAATGAGTTCCTGCTGGGCGTGGTCAACTTGGGAGCCAGCCGGAACTCTGTTCCTGTGCGTTCCTGCCCAAAAATAGCCCTGGAGGTGCTCCTGCACTTACTCAGAACTGCTATAATTAAGCAGCTGGTGCTGAGCCAAGAGGCAAGCTCTCTGTCTGCATGTTCTTAAGTCTTGTCTGAGCCTTTCCCTTCTCTGTTTCATTAACAAAGGGGAACCTGATGGGCTACTTTCCTGCAGCTGTGCTTTGTCAGCTACTTCAGAGCTGTGCATGGGTGGATCAAGGTCAGCTGCTGGCAATGAATCTTGAGGCTCCTGTATCTCTAATTCACTAACTTTAGCTAGTTCAGAGCTGGCTGCATGTGGCTTCTTGACTCCTGAGGAGTCTTCAGCCACACTGGACTCAGGCTGGTCAAGCTGGCCGATGACACAAGCAGCTCCCCAGAGCTATTTCAGAATGGAAAACTGGCTGCAGGAGAGAAGGCTGAGCCCCTTCTCTTCATGAATCATGGTCCTGATCTCAGCTGGGTTCACACATACATGGGAATTACGTTTCCAGTGTGGACCACGGATAGCAGGTCTGTTGACAGTCCACATGCCTTCCATGTGGACTGTGTAACATATCAATCAGCCCTCTTTTTCTTTGTAAGGTGCTTCCTAGGCCCACACTCAGGACCAGGCGAGACTGGCAGCATCCTATTTTAGAATTTAAAATAGTCAGCTTTTCCTAATTATGTTAGCCCCTAAAACAGATGGCACTGCTTTACAGTTATTGTAGAGAGGTATGACTCAGCCTTTTTTCAGCTTTCTAAAATTCAGGGTGTAGCTTTATAGCTTGTTTACTACTTGATCATGACCCCAAAGGCACCTGGAAGTCAAAAGAGTGAATTTGGATGGTAGTGGTTGAAAAACTAATTCACATGCCATTTTCAGTGTCTGAACAGGCATAAGAGATATAAAATGTTTTTTTAGACCTGGCTGAAACAGTGTTGGGGGTTATATTAAGGTTACTCTACTGTGAAAACTCAGTGTTTGCCCTAGCAGCTATTTCCTGGGACAGGTGTGGGTTCGTTCACTGGTGTGTCATTAAACTGCATACATCCCCAAATTCCTGTTTTGTAAAGCTGTGCCTGAACCTGCAGTCGAATGATCAGAGGCTCAGTGCTTTAAACTTCTCGTTTACTTAGCTCCTTCTTTACCGTGATTTCAGCCTAGTGACATAAAAGGTGTCAGAAAGTCAATAGATTCAATTCAGTAGCTGAAGTAGCAGTTCTGGAAGTAGCTGTGCCAAGCTCAGGGGCTGATTTATCAAGTTCACTTACCATTGTTGGTTTTTGAAGAAATGTGACAAAGTTCAGCATATGTGTGTTTATTCAATGGTGTATCCTTCTACAACTGACTTTATGGAGCTACAAGAGGAGTAGAAAAAGCTCATGGCTACTTCCTGTAAGATAAAGGTATGTCTAGACTGCACATTTAAACTGCTCTCAAGCCTATTGAATGGTAATGGCTCTCGGCAAGGGAACCTGGGAAGTGTAGCTCTTTATCGGGGATTCTCAACACCTTCAACAATTCCTGGGATCCTTTTGGGGAAAAGCCAGGACAATTACAGTTTAAATACTCAGCAAAGATGGGCCTCAGATTTCCTACACAGAAATACAAGGGAGGAAATTGTGCTAATTCTTTGTGGTGTTCACCCTGTGTGAGAAGAGAACACATGAGTTTATTTCACTGGGAGCAGAGGTGGTGGGAAGCTAATGTGTCCCATTATGTTCCTGGTGAAATAAGCTCATGTACGCTTGCCCTCAGTTCTGTCACTCTGCACAGTCAAAGAAATATCTGATTCTAAACACACTGTCCATTCTTTGCTTGCCTTAGCGCTGAGCAGCCACAATTCCAATGCTATCTTCCTTTTGGCTTTATCTGTAAAAGCCTGAACAGAACTCTTAATATGCAGATTGATTTAGCGCTGCAGTAGGATGATTGAAAAGTGGGTATCTATTACAGCCATGAATCATTATTCAGATCTGATTGTGTATTATAGTCTTAAATGTGATTCAGCTGAAACTGCCTGAGATTCTGCTATATGAAGTGATAATGGGAAGGGCATTAGCTGTAATGGGTCATGAGCTGACTCATTAGACAATACATCTGATTTTTTACTGAGTGCATCAGTTTCAATAGCGAGTTTAGCTCTTTTGATGTGAAGCAGAAGTGTTGAATGGGTTATTTGTCAAAATCAAGATTCAGGTTACTTAAGGCATCTGATGAGCTACTATTCCCCCCCCCCCCCTTGAAGAAAAGGGGTGATTTTATTTCCATTCATAAAAAGCCTTTTGTTCACAGAGCTCTTATCAAACTTATCATAAAGATAGAGGTTTGGTTTAGCCAGTCTGGAGGCCCAAGATCCTCATTTTAAAGCTATCAATGATTTTAATCAATTGCTTGAAGAATATATAAAGTGTGCATTAATAGCATGTTCTGTCTCCTTGTTAGCTCTAGCAATGAGGCATTCTGATAGAGATGGTTTCTCTAAACCAGTTAATCATCTCCTCTGCAACTTGATATGTTTCTCAGTCTAGCTCTGCTGGTTGTTTGTCTGCAGTTGGCTGACTTGTCTGCACACAATCCACACGGGTGCTCATCAACTGCAGTGTCACAGTTCCATATATTAATACACATTGGCTGCCAATTTGTTTCCAGACCCAGTTCCAGGTGGGAAGGAACACACTTGAAAGCCCCATTCCTTCTTGGTTCCAGGAAGTTAGAAAACCCTGTGGCCATCCCAGGTCTCTACTTGGTAGGGCTGCCAAGTGGCAGCGGGGGATCTGCGAGTTTTTACCGGAGCTCTGCTGCGGGGACGGCGACACATGTTGCACCCGCCGTCGCCAGGATGTGACTCTGGCAATGGGACTGTTTGGAGTCCCGTTGCCAGAGCGATGCATAGCGTCACATCCTGGCGACGGCGGGGGGAAAATGTGTCGCCGTCCCCCCGGCACGGCTCCCAGTGATGCCACCCCATTCCTTTTACTCAAAAATCAAACTGGGTAGTAGCTGCTGCCACCACAAATCTGAGAGTATCACCTGCTGAATGGATTTGCACAACCTGCACTCTGCATCTGTGTTGCTGTTTAGAGGCTGTGCCTAGTTTGTTGCATCTCCTGCTTGACTCTCACAAGCTAACTTGGGGATGATCAATCGCATTGTCACAATTAGGAATGGGCACGACCTGGAAAATTGGAGGTTCGTGAAGGTTCATGGCTCATGGTGTCTCACGAACCATGAGCCGGACGGACCTCCCCCAGTTTGCGAACTGGTTCAGGTTCGTTAGGTCTGTGATGCGACATGGCTTGCAAAGCCATTTAAAGGGCCCACAGTCCTTGTAAATGGCTTTTGCAAGCCCCACCACAGTAGTGGTGGTGCAACTCACAAGTCAACTCAGAAGGCATTTAAATGCCTTCTGAGCAAACTCCTGTTGCACTGCTACCATGTTGTGACTCACGAGTCAACTCAGAAGGTATTTAAATGCCTTCTGAGCTCACTGGCAAGTTGCACTGGCATGGCTTTAAAGGGTTCCCATTGCCTTGGGTGCCAGCATGTCTGACCCATGAACTGCACAAACCTTGGTGAAAACTGAACCGGTTTGTGGGCAGTTGTGGGAGAACCACAAACCGTCAACCAGGCCTGGTTCGTGACAAATTTTGGTTCGTAAATCAGTTCATGCCTATCCCTAGTCACAATTTCAAGTTTTCATGTTCAAGGGATTGTGAGCTTACCCACTGCCCCTCTTCTTTACTTGAGACAGCAAGACTGAATAGGTGTGGTAAGTTTACAGAGATCAGTCTTACAGCATTCATAATGTTTGATAAGTGAAAATAAAAAGACAGTAAACAAAAAGATGGGCTGTTTGTCCATCAGGCTGAGTAAGGATACAAACTGAAAAGGTGAAAGTGCACAGTCTTCTCTCCGTATACTTGGTGCTTATTCCAAGTTATGTTTCTCTAGGTGTATGGAAGCAGCATGTGTTTTTATTTTTTCCTTTAAGTTGTTTCAGCTTGAGCCCTGTGAACTGCTTCAGTTGAAGACCATGTGGGGTTTTTTTTAAAGAGCTCTACAACTGCAAGTAATAATTAGTTATTTGGCCTTGATTGGCTGGCAGTTGTTGAATATCGTCTTTCCTTAGAACTAACTCACTCACTCTCCAGATCATGTGGGTCTGAGAGCTTGAAACTTTGTTGGCGCTGGTATGTTTGTTTTTTCACTGTCACCATGCAGTGATTTGTTATTTTTTTTTTAATCATCTTCAGTAAACTTTGTCGGGCTTCCCAAAAGCTGAAGTGTGGCACAGCATTGTTAATGGGTGACTTCCTCCCCCTTCCCCAGAGCCAAACTGGAACCTAAAGAGGTGAGCCTTTAAAAAGCAGAGTCCTGCCAAAGTAAATAAGCTGCTCCTTGCCAACTTGAGGCCTGGGGCCACTGCAGACTTGGCAGGGGAACCAAGAGAGAAGCTCCTGGTTCACACATGGTAGGAGACTCTGGGCGTGACTGCATTATAGAGCGCTGTCTCCAGCTTGGAAGCTTGACAGAAGAAGGACAGTGTTTTTCCCCCCCTCTGAAACAAAGTTAGTATGAGTGCAGACCGTAAAGCTTCCTTATCAGGCAATTTGACTCACCAAATAATTTATGGAACAGAACTTGCTGCACCGTCCAGCTGTACTAGAAAGTTTCCCCCCCTGAATTATCAGTGCAGTCGCACTCTTGTGTTGAAGACGATTTGCGGGGCCTCAGAATGAGCCTGGTGGATATCTAGCCATTTGGCTGTCCGCAGGGGTCGTTTCGTAGAAAAAGAGCTAGGGGAACTCATTAGCATAACTCATTAGCATATGCCACACCCCCTGACATCACCGGAAGTGTGTCATAAGGCCACACACCCCGCCCCCAATGGTCCCGGCCGCCGCCCGCCTCGCAGCTCCACTGCCAGGGCGGGGGCCGGCGGGGGA